>NC_056737.1:203027850-203110350 GCF_019279795.1 Protopterus annectens | reverse complement strand
TGGTTTTATATAGTGTGGGAAGTAGTAAGAGAAAAGTGAGGCAACTGATTGTATGTCTATACAAGTATAATGCACAGCTGGGGCATATAGCTTCACATATAAAAAAATATTCTGGACACAGAAGTACAACAGGCACCTAATGAATTATTTTGGGAGAACATGCAATTAAAATGTGTACGCGCACACACATAGCAAAAAGGAAAAGCAAATCAAGAACGTTTTTAAAATAAATACCTGCCATGGGGGGAAAAGGGAGATCAAGGACCGTTTAAGAGTAAAACACAAAGGAACTGACAGTAAGCCACTGAGGAAGACACGCAAGAGAAAGTTGAATTATCAGGAATCATTTCCATGTCCCACCTTAAAATAATTCACACAAAAATATGCATGCAATTGCAATATATAAAGTACATTTCTGTGTGTGTGGGGGGAGGGGGGGTCATGCGAGTCGACCCATACACATACATAAAGTAAAATAAATCTGTAACAGGACTTTATACCACAGAATAAACTCCAGCACCCAAACTTTGTTTAAACGCTGGGAAAAGTTCATATTTACAGTGTTAATCTAGGACTGCAGTATGCCTTATGCAGACTCACATAGCAATCAGCAAGTATATTTCTTATGTACAAAAATTCAACAGCAGCAGAAAAAGTAACTGTCAAAAACACTAAAAATACTGTAATTCCACTGTCTTAGTAAATTAAGTTGCAAGCATACCTGAAAGCAATAATAGTATGTACGGTTACCATTAAAAATGTTTAAGTGCTTTATGCACAGCTCCCCCTCTAGACCAAACTTGTGACATAACAAAAACATAAGCAAGTCAAACAGGATCCCGTCTGAACAATTTCCAAAATGCCATGCCAATGTTTCTGGATAAATGTACTGACTAGTACGATATCCCCAATACACATACAATACTAAAAAAAGTTATGTAAAGCAATAAACATATTCCTGACATTTTTGCAAAAATATTAACATATAAAACAGCAAAGCTAATATTTATTTTGTTTAACCAAGTAGTACTAAATTTCATACAAGCAAATGTATAATGATTTACAACAAACCATAGGGTTGGTTATTGTGGTTAGGCTATGAAAGAAAAAGGTCAACTAATCAGTCCCTGTGATGCCTGTCCCAATGCACATGTACGTGTCAGTCTGAAATGCTGCAACTCTGAGCACGTCTTTGAGCATTGCAATCCTTGATATTGCCATTTCTATGTAAGAGTGAGCAGTTAAAATATCTCCCCCCAAAACAGCAGCAGCATATCAAGTCAAATCAAAAACAGTAAGTAAGTGACCTTTTACACAAATGGATCATACATTTACTTCATGGGATATTAAATCATAGCTCTCAACATTTATATTCATTAACAAGCCCAAAATAATCACTCAAAAAGAAATATACATTTTAATAATGATACTACTCCCTTAAAGAATAAAAAAATTATATTATGATGCATGTCCATAGAAATAAACAGACTAACAAAATCAACAGTTTTGTGTATTAACTTTAAGCTTTACTATATGTAAAAAAAAAAAAAAAAAAAAAAAAAGCAATTAAATAATAATAAATAAGTCTAAATTACATGACTTATGGCAAAACTCAGTGGAAAATTTTGGAATTTTCTGAAAAATAATCAATGGCAGCTATGCTTTAAATAGCACTGTCTCCACCTCCTACAATTGTTCAGTCTTAACAGCAAAGAAAAATCTGGTTCACACTTCTGTAAGCAGCTCAGTGGGTATGCTGTGTAAACGTGGCTTTGTTTAGTTACTTAATTCTACACCTCTTCATTACTAAAGTACTGATTCTGCTCTCAACATTCATGCCCTTAACACAGTCCACTACCAACGATGTTATTCTACACCTATTCCTGTCAAGTGCTAGGCTGCTGCAGATGTTGTTTTAAAACACAGTAGAAGAGTGTTCAGACAGACAACTGCATTAGTTTCACCATCAACACACTAACTTCTGAAGTGCTTTAAGCAGACATCTATTAAAAGCTTTCACGTGTCTTTGACTATTTATACCATAGTTCTAAACCTCTTACCTTCAAAATCAGAGTAAGATCAATAATAAGGAACACTTTTTTTAACACTTGTACTATTAACTGAAAAAGTGACAGAATACGACTGCGAATGCATTGGCATGGATCTTCTTCAGTAAAAAAAAATCTAACTGTAATTATTGCCCCTATTTATCATCTGCAATCACACCTTTCTCCCAAAATCCGTAGTCTAGCAGATATTGGGAGACACATTTTCGGCCAAAATCATGAATGTCTAGGGGTATGGTTTCTACAGCTGAATATGACAAGTGACGTTTTACTTCCCATACCTGTCACCAAGCTTACTTAACTCTTCAGCACGTATGTTGATTGGAAATTGAAACATCACTCCCGACTTTTTCAGCATCTTGTCAGTATCGAGCCCTTCAGTGAGCAGAACCCGGAACTAGTGCATCCAAAGCTGCCTCTAAGAAAGGGGTGTCAACTGCTCGAAGTAACTCAAGGGAAACACGGCAGCAACAAGGTAGCCGCTTGTATACCAACAGAGAAACTTAAGAACCAGCATCGAACCTTGTCTTGGGCAACTGGAAAACTGCTCTACAGTCCTTCAATCAGGCAAACACAGAAAAATGTGACAAACAACTGTCATTCATTAAAATAAAAAACAAGAGTTGAAAATCACCTCCTCTTCACTACATCGGAAACAGCAAGGACCACGTACACATCTACACTTTCAATCCAACCAAAAGGAACTTTTCTACATCTTTGCTTTAGCCATCCCAACACCACCATTTATGAGGTAAGAAACCATCTGACGCCCACCAGTGAGGCCCATTGAAGTTATTATAACGGTAAGAAGACAAGCAGAAGAAGGAACCATCCCTCATAACAACAACGCCAAAGCAACAGGCCGGGATGAGAGCGGCAATGCGCCCCAGGATAACCCTGAGTCTCACACACACAATATATTGTATTCACATAACGGCAGGGATGACAATGTTCCCTTACTCCTCTCAGTCCTGGGGTGACAGCGACAGAGCACTTACCAGTCGCCTTCCGAGCTTCGGCTGTCATTCACCACCCTCAAGTGACAAGAGAGAAGTAGCCTGATATGTTGCCTTCTTATATATCCGTGCCCTCTTCAGTTTTAGGGCGACTAAACAGGAGATGGAGATACCAGTTAGAAAAAAAGCGGAAACAGGAACTGTGCTAGCACTGATGATACAACAGCGCTACCCTAGAAACTGATTCTGCGATTCAATCTACCAGTAAGCTAGCGCAGTCGTCAGAATCTTAAGAACACGAGATTATTACTGCGCATGCCCTACAGCTCCGAAACTACAGCAGCTCCCGCTAGCTACGGGCACCCGCACATACCCATTTTTAGGACGTGAGGGGAAGGGCGGGGGGAGTTGTTACAGGGGTTTGTATGAAACTCGATGAAAACAGGGAGATTCCGCTGAAGAACGCTGAGCGCGCATTCTGCTTGCTTTCAAAAATATGTTTTCATCAGGTTGACTCCCCTCCAAAAAACGTATTTCCTCAATACTCAGGTTAACCCCCAGCAGAAAAAAGGATAAGTAGATGCAATGATTATAAAAGATCATATCGTCGCTGCATTTGAAGACATCTCAAGTAAAGCTGAACTACTCTGGAACCACAATGCTGTCAAAATAAGATTAATTTATAATATGTTTTTAAAGAATGTGAGGCATTTGCAATTCTTTTCGCAAAGAAAGCACACATTAGAATGTATTTATGTGCATAGATATTTGTGTGCGCGCGCAAACCTTTTACAGATCTCTCAGGTGTTCAATCGAAACGTTACACATGTTGAAGCCTCAGGCTCTAAGACGATGCTTTTCGCAGTATTGAAAAGGTAAATCACGCATTCATTGTTAAAAGACTTTAACTTATATCCATGGTAAATAATGCTGAATCATGTTAATACATCATAAAGAACTTATATAAAGTAAGACACCTGTGAGCTTCCCAAATGAAGTTGCTACTTGCTAGTAAGCGGTAAGTATTCCATATTTTGCCTATTTTCTCCTTATGACTGGAAGTGTTCCACATTTGAAAATAAAAGATTGAGAGTTAATGCCTGTCAGCTTTCCAAATCATACCAGGGGCTATCGAAAATCATAGCAAAGGGTCCATCCAGCATTATAGCGCTCAAAATCTGAGTATGAATATGTTTGCCCACTTGGCAGGCACATGCTCATACCTCTTAATTGTCCAGATTTCTGCTTGATATTTTTGGTCTGTTCCTCAAAAAAATGTTTTGTTTTTTGCCAAATCCCTGTAATGATCTGAGAACTGAAGTCAGTAAATAATGACATACATTTGAGTTTTAGACTTCATATCCTTCAGAAAATGTATGTTAGTATAAACCCTGTTTTTCTAGCACCTTTCCAAGTTTATAAGAGCAATATTTAAAATCTGTCCCTATTTTTGTGACTTTGTACCCCATTATTCAGGCTTTGTCCAGATTTCTTGCACTAAGAGTTTGAGAGGTATGCACATCCTATAAAATTATGAGCCATGCTGTGCTGATATATAGACACCTACATACCAGAAAAAATATTATCTCCCACTGCACTGTAAAAAGATAGTCATGCTTGTTTTCCTGGCTTGTTATAAATACTAACCATAATTATAATTTGTTTAGCTAAACTAGTATAAAGTTTTATTTGCCCAAAACATAGTTGTGGAATTCGTTAAACACACATGTATGCTGATAAATGAAAACAGGACATCTCATCCTGGAAATTAACAAAAGTTCAAAGAATTTCTAAAGCTTGATTTTCACCTGTAGTCACTGACAGGTTATTGGCTATGCGTGTAACTGTCTGCAGACCGATTGCCTAATATTTACCTGTGGATCTATACATATTATTTCTATGTACATACACATATTCATATATATATATATATATATATATGTATGTATTTATCAATAAATCTATTTTATATTTATTTATATAGAGATAACTTGGTCAACAGCCTCAAAGCCTCATCACAGGGAAAATGGAACAGACAAAAATAAGACCATACATTTAGCGCTTTCGTTCCTCTTTAGTCATTCAGAACAGAACTTCATCTTAAGAACCAAGGTATGGAAGTCCCTGTTGCACAGCATCCGTGTTGTTGGGGGGCACAGTGCTGACTGCACCTTTCTGATGTGATTAGCCGGGCAAAGTAGAAGGTTGGCAATATCATGAGAAATAGATCAAAAGCAGGCAGTGGCCCTCCAGTGACCACCTGAAAAACACAGAGAATTTCCTGATGTTCCTGTCAGAAAGTGATGTATCCCAAACCATTTCTGGGTTGGTCTGTATATGACTGCCAGCTTGCCCAGCCCCATGTGTTCCAGGGGTTAGGGATGGCATAATGGGCAACACGTTTACCTTACAGACACAAGGTGTATGGTTTGATTCTTGGATGGGATAATTGGCAAAGGCTTAAAATGGCTCACAAAGGCACTTAGCCTAGTATTAACCTATGAACCTATGAAAGGCCAGATTGGTACTACCTGTCACAGATTTGCCTATGCTTCTTGTATACATATGAATAGTTGGGTGATCTAGAAAGCAAAATGGATATTTCTCTTCATAGGAACCTCACAAGTGCAACAATCTGCTGCCATCCATCCATGCACAACCCCCTTTTGCCATTTTTGCACATGGGGTCCTGTAGGACGGACCTTGCCCTGCATTCCACATGGGCATACCGGTCTATTTGTCATTAGGTTTACTATGGTGCTCTGTGTGTCCTGTATTCACAGCTGTCTATGGTGGTGGACAAGATATTGAGGCTGAATAAAAAACAGCTTCTGGCAGCACATAGTCATATAACAATGATTTCGATACACATGGTCCAGAGTCACAAACTAGGGACACAATGCCTCTGTCAGTCTCAGTCTGGGTGGGAGATACCCTCTGGAGAGGGTGAAGAAACAGCTAAAAATATTAAGGAATCTGTGGCTGTAAACGGGAAGCACCTAGCACCCCCAGGAAGAGTGACACCTCTTACAGCTGCTGCATTGTACATGGTTTCCTTGAGTCATAACAGACAAAATCAAACATGGACACTACTTTTCATGTAAGCATGCCTAACACAGGCCAGCAATACAGGAACAGTTATCAGTATCCCAGCTCCCACATAAGACCTGAGATGTCGGCAGTGCTGGGAGTGAATTAACAGTTCTGCAGGAGTGTAATCCTGGGACATTTGACTGCCACACATATAAGAATTTGTAAATGTGTTGCCTGGTGTTTCAGACTGAGCTCATCGTGGAAAGGAAGTTTTATTTTTGGCAGCTCTGAGGATGTGGATTTCTACCAACATGCGATTTCCTGTCAGGAGGTCTATGAAAGCATGGCACACACTGCCACAGTCAACAAAATTGTGTACAACTTAAGATCTTGTATGCTGTGGACATGCTAGCCATATATATATATATATATATATATGTGTGTGTGTGTGGAAGATATAGCCTAGGGTCTTTCAAGATGTATGCTGCATACCACAGCTGCAGAATACCAGAGGTCCTAACAACCCTCACAATGTTTCAGATGAGGTTCCAACCTGAGGTAGATAGTGATACCCTATCTGGGTTGGGTGGGTCTCAGCTAGTGCCGCTTCACAACAAACAGCAACTGCATCCAGGTCAAGGTCACCCTTTCTATCCCATCACCATCCCAGGAAGATATCAGGCCCTTCAGCTATTGAACTCTCTCCCGGCATAGTCCAACATGGCCCTTGCCATCATCCCCCCTGTGATGTTCCCTTTGCTTTTCACTATAACTTATCAATTTATAACTTATCAAGGTGCAACTCAGACATGAACCATGTCACTGATTTCAAGTGATCAAGAACTCAACCTGACAAATGAAAGTTCTCTGCGGACCCCATGTGCAGGGCAAGCCCCCCCCCCCCCAACCCAAACTTATATATATCAACCTCATGGTTGTGGAAACAAAGAAAAAAAGAAATCACTCTCAACAGAAAGAAATTACTGCCAGCATAAATAGAACCCACACCGGCAGTGATTTCTTGTAGAAAGTAGTGATCGTATTGTTTAATATCAGTAAACTGAACCTGACCATATGGAATCTCATCCAGCTGCACTCATGAAGGTGTGGGAAAGACATTCTACTGCATGTTCTGTGTCCCAACCAGAGTGTGTTGAAAGTATTGTGTACTCTAATCTGTGGAAACAATGTCTGTAGCCCACAAAACCTACCATCCTGTTTTGCACTGAAGATGTATTTCAATCACATTGTGAGCAACCATAAGCTGATCAACACAGCCTGATTCTCGTATACCTGAGACAACCTGAGTAACATTGCATGTATCATGTCTAGTCTGTGCAGCATGCTAACTGCTACTGTGGGAATGCCATGGGTCATAGCTGTTGACCAGATTTCATAGCTTTATCAGCCCTGGCATATAATATGCCTGTCACTCCCTGAGAGGGACTCACGCATGGTCTTCTTTAACGTTGTTATCTTCTTTTGTTGATTCTCCTGCTGTGCTGTCTGGGCAGGACCGAGTACAGGGGTTGACCACCTTGTTTACATAAGATCATGCTGTCCAGCATGACAAAGTCAACAAGCTAGATTCCAGGCTCTGTCAGGTTATCAAGGGAGTATTTCAGTGCTCCATCAGATGTGTCAAGACACCAGAAGCATGCCAAACATTCATTAGCCAGGGCATTAGGGGGTATCCAGCATCACCTGCAAAATATAGCAACAATTGTTTTGGGTGGTGGTAATTATTGGATGCACACTTTATCAATACGCCTTTATTTTGTTGACTGAGCTTGCAGTTAGAACAGATGGCACTGTCAGGACTCATCTTTCAGTTCACAAGTTCACTTGCTATAGTCGAAACCAAACCAGCATGCTGTCTTTAAACCAGTTTAAGTAATACATTCACAATAACAGTATCTTCCAAGGAAAACCTCCTGTAGTGAAAAAGCAGGCTGCTGATTGAAAGAAGACTGGAGTTGTAGCAATACACTGCCTTAAACCAGTTTGAGTATTAAATTCACAACAACAGTAATCTTCCAAGAAAAACATCTTGTAGTGAAAAAAACAGGCTGCTGAGTGTTGGAAGAACAAGGCTGGAGTTGTAGCAACACCTTTACTTTATTTGCAGGAAAAAAAAAAATTTGGTTTAGCACTTTCATCCCTGTAAACAGTAATGGGAATTCAGAGCCAAGCTTAGTTAAAATGGACAGTTTAAGTATCTTAGAAGACTGCCATGTGACATTGAAAGCCACCAATAAGATGGAGTAAATTTACATGAATACTGGGTCTGAGTTAAAACTTCTAAATAAAACTTCCTGTGAGATCTCTGAACCAAACTTGTGAAGTAAACCAAGAAAGCTTGTGCAAATGCAATGTTGAAAGACAATTATCTGATGAATTCAAAAAATAAATATGTTTAAAAAGTTCATGCAAAAAGTAGTACATATTAAAAGATGCATATATATATATATATATATATATATATATATATATATATATATATGTATGAAATGCAGTGAAGTAAAAAGGAATTTAAGAGGAAAACATAAGAAAAGTACATATGAGAATTTGCTTTAAAAACAAGTAAAAAGTTTAAGACTGATAAACTGGGAAAAGCTATGCACCATTAAAGTTTTAAAGCTGTTAACTTTAGGGCAGGAGTAATAGAAATAGATTCATTGGTTCCTGGGTGTGATGAAGCATTCAACTTAATTTGCCAATACAACTCTCCTTTTTCTAAAATAACTTCCCAAGCCCCCCCCCCCCCCCCCCATTCATTTCTTGAAACAATTCGTAAAATGCCAACGTAGAATCTATGGAAGTTTGTGCAAGAAGTAGAATGTTTATAAAGTGAACTACCTTTCTTTTGTCTCATCATATCATAATTGTGTTCATAAATCCTCATTTTAAGTTGGCTCTCATTTTTTCCAACATAAAAACTTGAACAAGGGAGGCAGCATGCAATGTAAATTACACATTTAGTAAGACAGTTGCTATATACAAGTTCAACTTTAGAATTACAATTGTTGTCCAACACTATGGTTTCTTGTTCTAAATATATGCACATTGGGAGCAGGCACCATATTTTCTAGTACCTGAAGATGTCTGGGGAGGGGGGGGGGGGGTAATGGTGTTTTCAAAAATGTTTTTGTTTTTTTTCCTGTCTTGTAAACAATTTTAGGTGCCTCCCAGGGTAGTAAATATAGTTTCATCTGCCTTAAATTGTTCCAATTTTTTTACAGCTACTTCTTTAATTACTTTAAAGTGTGAGTTGTATTTTACTAAGAAGGCATTGATAAAATCTGTGTGTGGTGTAGTTGTGGGGTTCGTACAAGATTCTAAAAATGAACCAAATAAGGGGAGGTATTTTGTCCCCGAGCCCCTAAGACCATTTTTAATATGCAGTACTTTTTACATAAGCTTTTTATGCATATGTATTTTTTGAATTTATCATATAATCAATTGTATTCTTAGATATTTGACTTTCTAACATTTACTACATTGCATTTGCACAAGCTTTATTGGTTTACTTCACAAGTTTGGTTCAGACTGCAGCAGATCTCACAGGAAGTTTTAATTGGAAGTTTTAACTCTGACCCATTATCCATGTACATTTTTCTGTCTTATTGGTGGCTTTCAATATTGCAAAGCAGTCTTTTCAGATACTTAAACTGTGCATTTTTAACTAACCTTGGTTCTTAAGAAGTCCCATTACTGTCTACAGGGACAAAAGAGCTAAACCAAGTTTTTTTTTTTTTTTGCAAATAAAGTAAAAGTGTTGCTACAACTCCAGCCTCATTCTTCCAACACTCAGCAGCCTGTTTTTTTTTCACTACAGGAGGTTTTCCTTGGAAGTTACTGCTGTTGTGAAGTTATTACTTAAACTGGTTTAAAGACAGTTTGCTTGTTTGGTTCCAACTACACTATGTGAGCTTCTTTTGCATTTTCTGAGTTTTTCATTGAGCTGCATGGACACACTTTCAGTTTTTGATCTTTCTGGAAATGGAAAAACAGGTCAGATTTGTCAAATAAAGGCATTGTGCTTTACCAGGGTAGCACATAAACCTTGAAGATAATTCTCTTTGTACTGCATATTATCTGGCAGTTCAGGCAATGGTAGCCCATCCCTTTGGCAAGCCTATCTGAATGAGGTCCAGTTGGGACCTTTCTTTTAACAGGAGTGCAACCCTATGGTACTCAGTACCTCAGGGGGACACAATGTCACAGAAGCCATGCATTGTGGTGACTCTTTCTTGTGCAGTCCTGGAGAACCATGTATGCTTTTACACATACAGAAACATTATAGCAAGGAACTTGTTAAAAGTATTTGAGAGGTGAATGCCTGCTATAAACCTATCATGACTTCTTATCTGTGCTGAAATGTCCCTATTGCTAAAATGGTTATGGCTACATATATCTTGGTTTGCTCAGGGATGGGCATACCATGCATTTATTTGGATTTAACATGTCCAGAGGGTGTCAGGCTATAAAAAAACGATTTAAAATATGATTTTTGTCCTTCTTACTGTACATTGTTGGAATGTTTGCAAACTAAATTTAACCCTGTTTTATCTGTAAAATGTAGGTTTCCTGTTCCTGAGAATGTGTGACCTTTTTCTCTTAAAAAAAATGGAAATGAAAGAACAAATACATTTATTTTGAATATAAAATGTAACACTGCAGTTTCTCTGGATGAATTTCAGTTCTTGCTTATACAAAGTCATAAAAGGCATGGGAGACGAGAAAACCAGGAGTTATAAAATGCAATTAAAGTTTATTTCAAAGCAGCAGCTATCCAGAACTATGAAACAGAGCAATCATTAATACCAAACAGTTAATAGATGTTTACTTTTAGCTAGTCCATTTTTCCTCTGTGGGAAAAGAAGCTAATTGAATCTAATGTAATATAATTATACATGTTTTTGTGTAGGAAAGAAAATTATGTAATCTGATAATCCTTGGTTCTATGTAATAGGAGAAATTGCCAAAAATATAGAGTATACAGATGTATATTAGATCATTCTGTAGATACCCTGTTTATAATTGACTATTATATTCATTTCTCTATGCATTGTTTTGATTTATGTATAGCTAATCCATATTAAATTGTTTCTATATCATTTAACTTAAGTCTTATATATTAATTTTTAATTTCTTGTTAGTTGATATTATTTACATATGCATTTTGGTTATCTGTTATGTGAGACAGGGGAACTGAGCACTCTAGGGAGACAATCTGTGGCTTCTTTCTCAAATAGATCACTTGAGCCTACCACCAGTGAATGATACACGGTTTTATAATTTTTATGTGGCTAACCAAAGAGCAGCAGGTAGCAGAAATGTTTGAGCTCATACCATATTCAGAGTTGTAGTAGTACTACTATGCCAAGGAGAAGCTGTGGGGGATTGGATAATTCTGCCAGCCCACTCTATGAATTTTATATGTGTGTGTGTCTGAAAATAATCATTTGTTTGCAAAGTAGTTACTGTGTTTAAGGGGCACTGAAAGACATTGTGGTTCAAATGCAGATTGCTGTGGAAGCTGCCTAAGATGCTAGGAAAAAGAAGTAGAAGCTCTGTGATCATATTGGTCTGGATGATAGAAGCTCATACTAAGAATAACAATGCATATTTTCATTATGGTCCAGGAGCCAGGCTGCATTTTGTGAATTGTTTCTTGAATTAGACTTCTATGCATTTTATTTTACTTTAACCAGTTGACTACCAGTAGTTTTACTTGAGACATGATCACTCTTGTAAGCATTCTGACCTATTTATTTGTGGCAGTGAAATGGATCCAAAATCATATCCCCTGTTTATCACATACTTGGGTGCCAGTCACAGGATCACAGCAAATTCAAGGCAACTGAGTTTGTGAGCATTTAGGCCGTGAAAGCACTCACTGTTAAATTGCACCCCCCAATCAAGGATGGCAAGGTCAGTCAAGTCTATGGTGAATTTATGAGTAACTATCCAATCATCCAGGTACTGTATGAAGGAAGATTGCATATAACACTGCTTATTTTGCAGGGTGAGTCTGTTTCAGAGGTGGCAGAGTTGCTATGTGATGTAACTCTCACTCTATTGTGTTTTATTTACCAACTGGTGAAGATTTAGGTTCCTGGTTCTGGTATCTGGAGACATTTGATTTGTGAAGATACAAAAGATCCAGTATGACTGGACCACTGATAGCATGGAAGGCAAGGCATAGATATCCCCTCTGGAATCTATAAGACACTGAAAAAGGTGACAGTGCTTTCAGTCTATTTTTTTCTTTTTACTCCTTGCAGTTGCCACCAGCTTCACCCCTTGTCCACTGGGTTTACTGTACCTACCTCAGCATCCTCAAGGCTTAACCCTGACCAATGTCTGGGGTCAATGAGGAGAATGGGGATACTGGTACAGTGTCATACTAAGCTAGGAAGTTTGTATTAACCCCACCTCACGACATGGCAGCCTTATGAGTGCCATAGTAACTGCCTTCATCAGATGCATATGCACGTCTATGCAGAGGCAACCTCCCCACAAAGTGATATACTGGCTACAGCGCAGAGTCCATTAGGTTCTAAATGCTACTATTACAGTAAACCTAGGCTGCCTCCCTCCCTGCCTCTAGGATGGGCAAGTCAGTCAGCTGGTCACTCCCATCCTCTCCTTACTGAACCTTCCAGCTCCTGTGCCACTAATCGAACATGGTCATCTGGGGCTCAGTAAAGGTTTTATTCCTGTGTACTATAGGGCTGGATGTGCTTCAGGTCTTTTTTTGGTAGCTTAAGGTTTTAGTCCTGTGATCTTTATAGTTAGGATCATTTGGGGTATTTCCAGCTTTTTGATATGTCTAGTGAGGTACATCCCAATAGTGGTATTTTACTCAGTACACCAGTTATTGGTGGCAGTGGCAGGCTATACTTCACATAATTTGGTGGCAGCTAGTGAGGATACTGGAAGTGAACTTTTTCAAGCTAAAACAGCTTTGTTGCCAAAAGTGTGAGTATGTCCTCTCAGTGATAAGGTAAACATATAGTGTTTTTTATTATGCACATTAGATATTTTAGTCTTTTAGTCAGTTTGGTTTAGGAAAAGGAAGAAATTAATTCTAATAATAATGCTAAATTGTCAGTCACAGAGTTAACAAAGGAGTGTAAAGCAAAATGAATCCAGCATGATATATCCAAAGAAGAGATGGTGTCAGCTTTGCATGCATCTAGAATGCACAAAGAAGACAGACTAGTAGGAGTTGTACAGTAGACAGACAAAGGACAGTATGTTTTATCCCAGGAAGATCTCAAAGCTCAACAGGAATTTCAGAGATTGGAACTTAGAATGAGATGTACAGATCTCACAGCAGCCAAAGGAATGCGGTAGAAGAAAAAAAGAAGCAGCTCCAGTATGAGTGATAGATGATCATCCTTTACCAGAGACACTTGAGTCATGAGGAGCAAGAGGAAAGTGTTTGACCATCATGTGTCTACAGCAGTGAGGAAATCATTCTATGTTGTAGAGCTTATAAACAAAGGTATGGCATCTAGCTCCAAGGAAGTCATTGTTCCACTGTAGTCAGCATTCATCAGACCTATCCTTGAGCACACTTCCCGCTTTGGTATGTACCTAACCAGGCATATCCCACAAATAGAACATCCACAGAGGTTCCTCACTAAAAGAATACAGGGTGCAAGTAACATTCCCTGTGCAGGCCACCTCAAGACTCTATCCCTGTATTCTGTCTCCTACAATCTGTTGATGGGAGATCTATACCTGGCATTCAAGGCACTGTCAGACCCCACTCTGATGTAGCTCCTGCACATCCCAAAGCAAACAGCACCAGAATTACCCATTCTAAAGACGTAAACCTTGCCTGTGATATAAATAGGACCTGCTGGAGAGACAGGTATGTGTCCCAGAGATATCTCTTCTCTCGAACAGGCTCACCATCCATGTGAAGCAGAGTACCTCCCTAACTCAGTTCAAGTGTACCTTAGACAATTGGATCGGGAACAGGAAATTCATCCCTGGGTTGGCACCTATGTCTCTAATGGATACAGGCAGCCTGTAAATGGTTCATCTCCCAGGCTCCTGCTTGTAAATATTTTAACTCCCAAGCCCCTGCTTACACTTATTAAGGGTACCAGAACTTGTTGGAAATTTAGGATGCATGGCTATGCTTAAAAAGGCCCTTGTGGTTATTATCCTAGTAAACTTGTAAACACCTACAAACTTATGAACCTATATAGCCAAACCGCAGAAGCACAGGTCAGTGCAAAACTTTTTTCTCAGTATAAAGAAGGGGATGTGATGCAGATAATATATGAAAACATCAAATCCATCTTAACTGACCACAATCTAGAATGGGTGGTGGCTGATCTATATGACATTTTGACATTTAACTAACTCAAGATAGTCAATATTGGGGACAATGATAAAGAAGTACTATCTCAATCCAGAATCTAGGAATATTTCCTGCATTGCTTCAATTTTTAAAAGCGGTAACAGTGACAATGTTGCTGATTACCATCCAATAAACCTAATTTCTAGTCTAGGCAAATGTTTTGAATGGTGTACCATCAATATGAATACAACAGACAATAGTTTTGATTTACTAGCTATCCATCAAAAGGGGGTTAATAAAGGAAAATTAACAGTGACTAATTTAGCTGAATTTTATGAATAAATTTCATTGGCCTTGGATCTAGGTCTCACCTCAGATGTTATTTACATAGACTTAGTTAAAGCATTTGACATGTTTCCCCATTCTCTTATGCTTATCTATAATAATGTCAGTTTTAATCCATGTACAATGCGTGACTAGTTACAGAAAATAAAGTGCAAGAGCATGAAGTGTTTTAGACAGTAAATCACTTAGTGATGCCACACAGTCAGGAGCCAGAAGCAAAGTGTATCTCTGACAGACTAACAGCTGTAAACGCTGTTAAACACTTCAATCTTTTTGTGTGGCCGCATGACGTGTTCTACAGCTTTTAAAAGCTGTTATAATTTGATGGTGCTATGGTGCTGTTCCATGGTGGATGATGTGCATCACTGAACACAAAAACAGAATATAACAGCTCTGACAGCTGTGCATAACAAAATATATTATGCATCTCTAACATTCAGTATGTGACAGCTTTGTTCTCACAACATTTCTGTCAAAGTATAAAAAACACAAGTTCAGTCCCAGCAAGGCAGCAAAAAATAAAACTTCCAAATGGAAATAAAAATAAAATTTAATCACACAAGGTAAGCGCTTTCACGGTTGGTAACCGCTTCATCAGACAACAGCACATTAACACAATACAGTTTAAAAAGCAGTAATATCCAATCAAAACACTGCTTAATTAATGAGTAAAAAACAATTACAGCATTTAAAGTGCTAGTATCTGATAAACACTCTAAAGAATCCCTAGTGCAAAAAATCCAAATTGGAAGCATAATATGCAGAATCACAACTTTAAAATACTGATATGGTATTAGTGTTTAAGTGGTCTCTGTTTAAAAATGGTTTTAATGAAACCATGTCATTTATCCCAGCGTTGGTGTCAGCCTTGAAAAATAAAATCCATTTCTGTTCGCATACTTCTATCTTACATTTCAAGTCACCACCCCTATTCCCTTCTGGTACTACTTCTAAAACAAAAAACTTAAAATAATGATCTCCCCCTACTTCAATTACTTGTCTAGCTAAAGCAGTAGTAGTCTTACAATTCCTGATGTCACGTAGATGTTCTAAAATCCTGTCACTAAGGGGAAGGTTCATTTTCCCAATATAGTAGGCATCACATGCTACACACTTAGAGTAGTACACAATATTCTTAGTACTGCAGTCCGCATAAAAGGGAAACTCAACAGAGCAACAAAGTGTTGGATGCACAAAGCTAGATGCACTAAAGATATGTTTGCATGCCTCACAGTGTCTACATGGATAGCTACCAAACCTCTGGGACTCCAGTGTCAAGCTACTCCCTTTCCTGTAGCACAGTTGCTGTTTGACTGTCCTATTATTCTTAAATGAAAAGTTGGGTTTATCACCAACAATGCCTCTAAGGTCATGGCTGGTGTGCAGAATATTCCAATTCTTCTTTATTATACTACAGCATATATTTACATCACTCGAGAAGGTTAATGGAAACCTAACCTTCCTAACATTACTTTCTCCCTGAAGCAAGGCAGGTGTGGGTGTATCAGAGAAAAATGGTTTACCTATTCCTGTGTGAAGATACAAGCCTAATACATTCATCTACCTCTCTCCTGCTATACCCTCTCTCTATAAAGTCAAGCTTGAGTTTATCAAATGCTGTTTTCAACTAGGTGCCATCACTATGTAACCTCATCAACCTCAAGAATTGTCCTTTAAGTATATTGCGTGGAATGTGTCTAAGATGAATGCTCTGCCTATATAGCAGAGCATTTTTCCTCACAACTTTCCTGTATAAACCTGTGTGGAAACTACCCAATTCATTCTTACTAACAGTCACATCCAGAAATGAAATACTAGAATGTGAGCAAGTTACAGTAAACTTTAAAAACATTGTGGTAGTATATAAGTAATCCACAAAGGACAACAAACTCTGTACATCACCTTGCCACAAAAAAAAAAAAAAAAAATCATCAACAAAAAGTCTATACCACAGAAGCGATGGGTTTATATTAAAAACATTGTCAATCTCCCATTTGACCAGCACTAGGTTGGCGTAGCTATTAGCATAAGCCATGCCCATAGCTACACCAACCTTCTGCAGATAGTAATCTTTACCAAACAAAAACACATTGTTCTCTAGAACAATCTCAATAGGTTCACATAGCAACCTTACTTTAACATTAGTGTAATGGTTACCTTCAGTCAATAGTTCTCTAATATTTTCTATGCCCCAGTCATTTGGTATCACAGTAAACAAAGACCCTACATCAAGGGTAACAAACAATAGCTCTTTATCCATATCTATAGCTTGAGTCCCCTGATAGAGATCTTGCAAGAAATTCTTTGAATCCCTCAAAATAGTGGGTATTACATCCACAATAGGTCTCAAAGACTTCTCTATATAGATAAAGAGGGGTTCTGTAACCCATCCTCGGCCGGACACAATAGGGCGCATGGGTGGGTTAACAATACTCTTATGTATCTTTGGTAGACCATAAATAGTCTGTATCACTGGATTGTCTACACAAAAATACTTAAAGATATCCTCAATAATCATGCCTGTAATCAGAAAATCAAAAATCAGAACAGCCATTCTATCTGTCAGGGCTTTAACAGTACTAGCATTGACAATTATAAAGGTAGCCTGGTCACCAAGTAAGCATGGCCTGTGCATATACCTGTCAAGTATAACAATACCCCCTCCTTTGTCTGCAGGGTGAAATTCAACAGTATGCATTCTTTTTAATTCAACAAGTGCTTCCTTTTCATCTCTTGTCATATTAAAGGATTCACAAGCATATTCCCCATTAAAAGAATCCTTAATTTCAGATTCACATACGTTACAAAATGCTTCAATAGTGGGGTGTATCTTAGGTATGTAGGTGCTAGTTTTTTAAACACAGGATACTCAACATTATTTTCATGATTAGAAAACTCAAAACATAGAGTTAAATCTCTGGAAAACAGTCTCAGATTAAGTAAAACATCAGTCAGTTCAGATTTTTGTGAGGGTACAAAAAAGGCCTTTATTCAGCACAGAACAATGTGCTTCAGTTAGTTCAACACTAGAAAGATTAACAATTAAGTCACCTTTGTGCTGCGGGTGTTCATGTACACCATACAATCACCTGTTTGTAGCTGGAATACTCTCCCCTCTCCTTCCTCTGCGCTGAGACCGAGGCTGCCGTTGTTTCTTCACAATACGAAGTGGTTGAGCCAGCGAAAAAGAAAAATCCATTCTGGGTGGCTCAATGTTCAAAACATTGGTATTGTTCATTAAAGCAGAGTCAGTTCTGTTCAGAACTTCACTTGTGGACATGTCCGAAGTTGATTTTGCAACGTTGATGGCATCATTGGCATTTACTGCACTCGAGGACTTCCCTCTGACCATTGTGGCTTCCACCGCCTTTTCCTTGGGTCTGATGTCACGCTAGTGGGGTTGAGACCCACCCTCCCCATCTCTATAGGGACTTCCTTCTGAACAGAGCCTGCAGAAATGGCTACAACATCTGCAGTAGTTTCTATGGATACTCTTTCATTTAAATCAGGGCTGTTATTAGAAAATCTAGACCACGAAACACACTGCCAAGCCTAAAATCATTTATGTCCCTTTGTAGCTTCCTGGTCTTAATACCTTGAAGCTTCTTTTCATAGGCCAGTAAATGATCGTATAGGACATCCAAACTGTCTTGTATAGTATCCACAGGAAAAAGTATCAGAGATTTCTAGTTGTAGCTTCCTAATCTCTGATAAAATAATGTCCTCTTGTGGTCTAAAAAACTAATCAACAAATGCACGTATTCAAAGATGAAATTAACATTCATACTTTGCTAGTGTTTAAGCAAGTCAGGGTATAAATCCCCATTTGAGGGCATGGAAAACACCTGAAGCCCCCTGGGGACTATCTTGTGATGTAATTCTGCCTCCATATGTAGCCTTTGCCATTGCAGCCTCTTATATCTATACAGTTTGTTCTCCAAATCTTTGTATTTCTTGTCAAAGGCAGCTCTTCTCTCTCCTCTCTCACCACTCTCATTTGTTGATGTATTCACCTCTGCTATGACTCCAAGCAGTGGGTTCGTTTTGACAAAGAGCAATCTCTCAAGTCTATCGGTATCAGAAGCCCGAGTATCCAATGTCACATTAGAAGAGGACTCTGTCAGAGATCCCTCTGCCATGCCCTTGGTCAAAATGTAGAAAACAAAAGTAAGTAAGCAAACAACCAATGACCAAGATATGGGACAAATAACAAGAAAAATCACCAAGTATAAAAAACACAAGTTTAGTCCCAGCAAGGCAGCAAAAAATAAAGTTTAATCACACAAGGTAAGCGCTTTCACAGTTGGTAACCGTTTCATCAGACAACAGCACATTAACACAATACAGTTTAAAAAGCAGTAATAGCCAATGAAAAATGCTGCTTAATTAATGAGTAAAAAACAATTACAGCATTTAAAGTACTAGTATCTAATAAACACTCTAAAGAATCCCTAGTGCAAAAAATCCAAGTAGGAAGCATAATATACACAATCACAACTTTAAAATACTCATATGGCATTAGTGTTTAAGTGGTCTCTGTTTTAATTAAGCAGCATTTTTCATTGGCTATTATAGCAATAACCCACGCCTGGATGTGGGTAATGCTGCATTTACCCACAGTTGGTGTGCTTTGGTCATGAGGGTGAAGCCCGAGTGGCCAAACAAAGACAACCGTGGGTAAATCCAGCATTACCCACACCCAGAAGTGGGTTATTGCTATTATACAATGACATTATTTAAGAAAAAAAATAATTACTTTTCTTAAATAATGGCATTGTATAATGCCTCCTTGCTGCCTTTCCACAGCTGTCTGGTATTCTGCGGCAGTTCTGATGTACTGCGCATGCGTATGCATTAGAGCTGTGGGCAAAAGCAATGGAGAAAGCAAGATCTCCATTGCTTTTTACAAACTGTCTCGCTATGTTAAAGGAGTTTAACATAGCGAGACAGCTTTAAAAAAAGCAACAGAGATAGGAAGATCTCTGTTACTTTTTTTTTTAAAGCTCTCTCGCTATGTTAAATCCATTTAACATAGTGAGACAGCTTTGTAAAAAGCAACAGAGAAAGCAAGATCTCTGTTGCTTTTTACAAAGTGTCTCGTTATGTTAAAGGAGTTTAACATAGCGAGACACCTTTAAAAAAGCAATGGAGAATCTCCATTGCTTTTTTTAAAGCTGTCTCGCTATGTTAAACCCATTTAACATAGCGAGACACCTTTAAAAAAAGCAACGGAGATAGGAAGATCTCCGTTACTTTTTTTAAAGCTGTCTCACTATGTTAAACTCCTTTAACATAGCGAGACAGTGTCTAAACAGCAACGGAGATCTTGTGTTTTCCATTGCTGTAAAAAAAGAGTTATACTAATGGAAAAAGTCTGGACGACCGAACCTTTTTTCATTGCTATAACTCTGATTTACAACATGCACGCTGACCAATCAGCGTGCACGTTTTGGAATATTAATGGGGGGGGGGTCGTTGTATAATACTGCTTTTTAAACTGTATTGTGTTAATGTGCTGTTGTCTGATGAAGCGGTTACCAACCGTGAAAGCACTTACCTTGTGTGATTAAACTTTATTTTTATTTCCATTTGGAAGTTTTATTTTTTGCTGCCTTTTTTTGCTGCCTTGTTGGGACTGAACTTGTGTTTTTTATACTTGATTATTTTTCTTGTTATTTGTCCCATATCTTGGTCATTGGTTGTTTGCTTACTTATTTCTGTCAAAATACTCTGCAGGGAATTCTTAGAATATGCCAGCAAATTAAATTCCCAAAAAAACATGTTCCCAGTTACCCTTCTTTCTTTCCCATCAGAATTGGAGCATTTGTTTTCTACCTGAGACAAAAATTCTCTGACGTCTGCTTAAAGTACACAAATACAAATGCAAACATTTCCAAGCAAAAATCCTAAACCTTCTGGACTTTGTATACTTGGGAGCAATACAGACATCCTTCCATTGTTCCTTTGTAAATTGCCTTTTTGTCATCTCTTCCAATTCTTTTTTAACCTCCTCTGAAAGATTCCTGTAGTTATCAAGCAATATTTTATTTGTCTTACTTATTCCCTTTTTAAAAGCATCTTCTATTCTAACCTCAACTAAAAGCAATACCATAGCTATCTTTCATGTAGCACCCTCCTATCCCTTTGTCTATACATTGTTATCTATCTAACTTGCAGTCTAAACTTTTTCTTGGCTTCATCCCACTATGTTACCTTTCCCTATCTAGTTATTTGTTCCCAATACATTGGTGCTTTCACTAATTTTCTCCAGTAAATTCCAGCTGCTCTTGCCTATTTACTGTACCCCTGCTTGTTGTTATCCTTATTAGTAAAAATCCACCATTCCCTTGCTGGCTTAGTTGTTAAAATACTTTTGCTACTTCATGAATGTAATATTCTGTGTAGTTGCTGTTATTCTCCTTAAATACCTGCATCTGCAGTCCTTCTCTCTCTCTCTCTCTCTCTGTCCCTGTTTCAAAACCCTCTCCATTTCATCATCTTCCCTTTCCACTTTGATTTATAACCTTCTCCTTGTGCTATACATTATGAGCCTTAACTACACAGTTCAAAAGTATCCCTTCAAACTGAATAATCATAAAGAGAAATTCATCCTCTCCCACTTAATTCGTGCCCTCTTCCCTTCCTGAATAAATTCCTTCAATTCTTCATTGCAACTTTTCTTTTCAGGGATGAAACTATATAGAATCAAAGAGATTAAAAAAAACTTTCTCTGCTTGTATTTTACTATCCATATCCATAATAAAGAGCTTCAAGCTTCATAGGTTTTGTAGTGTTGCTTGTTGTTTGTCCCTTCCCATATATCCTTAGCTGCAACAATAGAATCATTTTAATCCAAACGCTGAAATATTTCATCTTATGATGTTCCCATAACTATGAGTATTGCTGAAACAGTTCATGTGTGGATCCATTGTTTACTGCTATAGCCTTTGTTTTATCTTAAGTTTTCTCTCATGAAAATGCTTGAAACTGCTTCAAAATGTTCCCCAGCACTAAAATGCCTTTTGCTCAATTTATCAAATAAAAATAATATCATATACAAATAAAGTCAGCTATTTTATTACCATACTATATAAACCTGAATTTTTGAGTCCCTTATTCTCTTTGCCAATTGTTCTATGAACCGAAACAACAAAAGGGAAAGACAAAATCCTTGAACACTTACACCTTAATTCTTGCCTCCGAATCTTCTCATATCCTCCCAGTTAAACCTACTGTTCTTTCATGGAATGCAAATAGTACCACTGACCTACTCATAAAATCCTAGCCGACTCTACTGAATGCTTCTTCCGCATCAAGACCCACCACTGATAGTTGCATGTTCTTGCACTCTGCTTCCCACTGAATCATCCAAGAAATACAACTCCAAAGAAATGCCAGATATTTTTAATAAAACAACATAAAACAGCAAAGCCTTCGAAATACAAATCCTGCATCAGTGTGAATGTGTCTCTAGTCTCTACAAAATTCTAAAACCTTAATATATTGTCAATTGGACAATCACATGATAACAGCCAGCCTATAAAAACACAAAACTAATTACAGTCTTCACTAAATTAAATTCATATTCTATATATATATATATATATATATATATATATATATATATATATACACATTTACAACACATAATATAAAAACATTTATCATCATATTTCCTTCTGCTTTTTAATTAATAGTGGCTTAATGCTAACCATATTGTTTAATCCTGGTTCTATGTTAGCCCTTAGCCTAATTATCCAAGCATATTCCCTATTTTCTAAGTTATTGTTCACATCTCCACCTCTAATATGCTTATACTTCTCATTTTTTGTCTAATATGGAGACAACATTAATCAGAGTACATTGAAAGGGCTTCTGACAACAGAAGGTAATCCACTACCTGCAAATAGCATCTGATACAGTAGAGGCCATGGGAGTCGCTCCCCAGCAGATGGAAGGCTTCACTGAGCATATATTGGTTCTGGAAAGGAAAGTGCAAGCCTTTAAATGGCTCCAATGGCAGCGACTAAGCTTTAATGCTTATTTGGAGCTGGGAATAGCACCTAGAGGCTTACATATTAAAACTATGCCATCCTATGCTAATATGTACCCTGAGCTTTTGAAAAAGTGGCAGCAGTTAAACCTTAAGTTGAGTAGTGACTATATGCAACTGATGAATGACTTCTTTGCTTCAGTAGAATCAGAAATGATAGATGAAATACTGAAGCTGGAAAACGAACTGTGCGTAAACCTGCATGTTTCTGGTGTAGCACACCACTATCAATTAATGTTAAACAGGCTGCAGCAATTGGATAGCAAATTGGAAGCTACAAAAAAGCATAAATTATTAAGAGACATTAATGACTATAAGATGGGTCACATCTTCTTCTGGCCAAAAATGGCAAGAAACAATAGGGTTAAATCAAATCAGAAAGGTGAGATGTATTGTTTAGATCAAATAATATCAGAAAACACTCTGACAAGTGTAGCAAATAGAGAGAGCATAAATATTCATGAGGCGACGAGCTCGCGACGAATGCGAGATCAGGAAGAAGAGGCGGTTAATGAAGCAACCCAAGAACAAGAGGGTAAAGAACTCAACTCAAAAATTGATAGTTTAGAGTGTACAGCGAGAGATGGAAGGAAAGAACATCAAAATACCCCTTCTACATCGGAACGGGCTATAGGTATCTCGCTAAATATAACTGTGCTATCAAACGAAACAACAGACCCTAAGGAAGCAACCAACAAAAGGGTAAAACAGAAGATGGATTTTTTAAATACCCCATTTCGGCTGGAGGTAGCCGAAAAAATAAATGTGCACCAGCAGAAATCTGCCACGGACTGTCCCACACAACAGCAAACGGGCAAGCATATGGGCAATGTGGCGAAAAGCAATAACAGCAGGCCATTTACTCAGAACAAAGTAACACGACATTGACTGAGGCAGAAACAGGTATTGTTAACCTTTCAAGCTTTAACTTGTTTACAGAACACAAAACATTATTACGAAAGGGAATGAAATTTATACCTACCTGTATGGACAGTATTGTTGTTGTGTTAACAGATCTGAAAATATTTGCTAGGAAAATTAATTTGAAATTGATTTTTAAGGATAAACAATGTACAAGTTTAAATGATGTATGTAAGAGAAAGAGTGTGTTCATACTAACTAGTTACCCTATAGTTACAGCTTTTCATGATATTTGTGAAAATGAATTAAGACAACTATATGCTAAGAAATGAAAATAGAGGTATTATAATTTAACAAAGCAGGGGAATCAAGGGCTACAACAATTAACGATGAATGATCAAATACGTATTAAACAAGCCGATAAGGGGGAGCAATAGTATTGATGGATAAAGACGATTATATGAATGTGATGTATGCATTTTTGAAAGATGAAAATACCTTTAAAAGAATAACTTTCCAAGAGATAAAAATGTGTATTAGTGAGTACAATATGGCAATTTATGATATGCAATTTAATAATGGTTTGACAATAAAATTATTTAATTTCTTTACCCTATTCCCTAAAATACCGATCATATGTGGCATACCAAAATTGCATAAATCAGTAACCCCCCCACCCCTCCATGAGACCTATAGTATCAGGAAGGGGGTGGATTACAGAGCCAGTATCAGTGTACCTCCCGAAAATTTTAAGTAAATATCTGCCATTGTGTAATAGTTACCTGAGAGATACTAATGATTTTTTACACAAATTAAAGAAATGGCATATATCTTATGGCAATACAGAATTTATTTTTGTTACATTAGTTGTAAATTCCCTCTTTACGGTTATACTTAATGAATATGGAATAGAAGCCATTCATAGCTTCTTGAATGAAGAAACAGATATGCAAGTGGGAGAAATAGAAAATATTTGCCATTTATTAAATATAGTTTTGACAAATAATGTGTTTTTATTTAATGAAGAACCTTATCTCCAAATAGCAGGTGTGGCCATGGGTACAGCAATGGCTAACACCTATCCTAACTTAGTGATGCATCAATGGGAAAAGAATATGATGTTTGGTGCAGAGAATGAGGGAAAAGAGAATGTACTATACTATGGGAGATTTGTAGATGACTGTTTCCTGGTGTGGAAGGATACAGAGGAAACACTGAAGGATTTTATACTATACTTGGAAAGTACTACATTTCTTTGATTTAAAATGGTTTGCTCCCCACAAAAAATCTCATTCTTAGATGTAATTATAGAAAGAAAAGGTAATGTAATTGAGACTAGTGTACATAAAAAAGAAGTACAGGTTAGTAGATATGTACACAAGAATAGTATGCATCCACTACATATATTTAAAGGAATAGTAAGGTCTGAAATGCTAAGGGTGAGTAGGTTGAATACAAATGATGAAACTTGTAAGGAGCAATTAGAAGATATGGCCATAGAATTTCTAGAAAGAGGGTATCCCTATAAAATGGTGAGACAATATATATGTGAGGTTCTTGAAGCCAGAAAAGATAGTAATGTAGTGGCATTTAGTATTAACCAACAGAACTTACCACGGGATATACGTAAGACAGAAATAATAAGGTACTTAACAACGTATAATTTAAGAACGGAGGAAGTAAGGAAGACTATAGAGAGGAATTGGGGTATTTTGATGGCTATGCCAGAAATACGTCAAATATTAGAGAATATGCCACATTTTGCATATAAAAATTCTCAAAATTTAAAGCTGAAATTATGCTATAAGGATTTTCCAAGACAGAATAAGGAACGGCAGAATGGTTTTAAGGCAGGGACTTTTTCCTGCATGAACTGTAGCTGTTGTGATGATATTTTTAAAAATGACACTACCTTATTTATACATCCAGTAACTGAAGAAAATTATGTATTTAACTATACGGCAACATGTAATACAGAGACTATAGTATACTTAGCAACCTGTATATCCTGCTCATGCTTTTATGTTGGGAAAAGCAGCAGGAAACTGAAGGACCATATTATAGAACATAAATCAAACATTCACAGGGAAATAGAAAATAATGCTTTAAGTAAACAAATAATAGAAAAAGGTAGTGGACATGGTTTTAAGTTTAGAGTAACAGATAAAGTGTATAAAGATATTAGAGGTGGAGATTTGAACAATACCTTACAAAATAGAGAATATGCTTGGATAATTAGACTAAGGATTGACATAGAACCAGGATTAAACAATATGGTTAGCATTAAGTCAATATTAATTAAAAAGCAGAAGAAAATATGATGATAAATGTTTTTATATTATGTGTTGTAAATGTATATATATATATATATATATATATATATATATATAAAATAATATGAATTTAATTAAGTGAAGACTGTAATTAGTTTTGTGTTTTTATAGGTTGGCTGTTATCATGTGATTGACCAATTGACTATATATTAAGGTTTTAGAATTTTGTAGAGACACATTAACACTGATGAAGGATTTGTAATCCGAAAGCTTTGTTGTTTTATTAAAAATATCTGGCGTTCCTTTGGAGTTGTATTTCTTGGATCTATACACTTGGCTACAGTTTCAGATTTATCACTGCTTCGACCTTAGAAATGTGTTCCCTCTGAATCATCACAGTTCCATTCATTTTCTCAAGTGTTTGCCTCTCCTCCATGAAACCACATTGATCTGTATTTATCATGTTGACAAAACCTTTGCCATTCTCTTAGCTAGTGTAGATAATTACTTTATAATTATGTTTTAAAACTGAAATGGGTCTATATGAAGCTCAGTCTGTGTAATTCATCTGCAAAAGCTTTTTTCCAAGAATTTGGTAATACACCACCCCCCCCACTCCACTGTTTAAAATATTGTCAAACAAAACCTTCCAGATCTTTATCAATTTCTTCCCTCCTAATTTCCAAACTTCCACAGGAATTCCAACTGTTCATCTATTAACTGATTATAATTTATTATTTTTATCTCATCTTTTCCTATCTTAGCTATTAATTGCTGGGCCTTATCTTCCCCTAACCTAGACACAATCAGGTCTTCCATAAATATTTCCATCTGTGCCTTGATTTCCACATTCCTTTTATTCATACAGATTTTCATAATACTTCTGAAATTCCTCTAAAACTTCTATAGGAGAGCTGCTGATTTTTCTTGTTATAGGCTCCTTAAGTTTGGCAGCAACTGTTTTTACTTTCTGTTGCCATTATGCTAAAAGTTTTTGAGCTCTAGAGTTATCAAAATAATTGCTTAATATCAGCCTTTCTGAACTATATTATCCATATGCTCCCTTATTTTCCCTTTAGCACTCTGCAGCCATTCCTCCTCTTTTTCTGGGAGATTCCACTTGTTCTGCAATACTTTAACCTTTGTCCTGAAAATAATTTCTGTTACTTACCCATCTAATTAGCTCCAGAGAAGTGACAAGTGGAGTACCTCAGGGTTCAGTCCTGAGACCGCTCTTGTTTGGCATCTGCTTCTCTGAAGTACAGGCCAACACTAAGGGACTCTGGTTAACAAAGTTCAAAGATGACTGCAAACTGGAAGCCATTATTGAATCCCCAAATGATGTGGATATTCTACAAAAGGGCTTTACAGAAACAGATGCTTGGTGCCAGAGCCATGGGCTCAAGCTTAATGCCAAGAAATGTATAGTTATCCCCTTTGGGGAACAACATGTACCTATGAATTACCACATAGGTGGCAGTACATGAGTACATTAAACACCGAAAGTGTGATGTGAGACTTAGAGACACAGGTGGACAGTGGTCTCACCTTTGATAATCACATTGCCACAACAGTCAGGAAGTCCTTCTATGTGGCACACCTCATCACTAAGGGCTTTTCATCCAGAAAAAAGGAAATCATTGTCCCACTGTACTCATCCTTCATTAGACCCATTATAGAGTACAATGCCCCATTTGGTATGTACCTCACAAGACATCTGGAAAGCTGGAAAGGCCGCAGAAATACCTCACTAAAAGAATCACAGGCCTAAAGCAGATGCGCTATGCTGACCATTTAAAAAAACTCCAGCTATACTTTGTGGCATATCGTCTACTCAGAGGCCATCTCTGCTTAACATACAAGGCCATGTTAAACCCTGAACTGTTTGACATGCTCCACTTAAAGAAATTCCAATCCCTCAGAGACACGTGCTCCAGGGATCTAAACCTTGTCATCACAATGAACAAAACATGCTGGAGGAATAGGTTCCTGACCCAGAGACTCCCCATACTCTGGAATAGACTGCCCATGCATGTCAAGCAGAGTGCTTCCTTGGCCCTCTTCAAAAGGAACCTTGACGATTGGATGGGAGATAGGAAATTCACCCCAGGGATCACGTCAGTCATCCTGCTAGACAGGGGTCCAGGTAAGTAAATATTGTTGGAAGAAATATCCAGGCAATTGTTATGGCTAGGCTTGTATAGGCCCTAGAGCCGATAGCCTAGTACCAACCTATCTCTCACTCCATCTGTCTTATTTCTACCCTGGTTTTAAATTTCATTTGAATTTTATTCTGCTCACCAGCTATACCTTCTGTAGAAACGTCTGTCTTCCCCAATAATTCTTGGATCATTTCCACTGCCCAATTCCTCTCTTTTTAAAAGATTAGTAAGAAAGTGCCAATGAATTTCATTGTTACTTTATTACCATACATCTTTATTATAGTTTTAATTGGTACATGCTTTGAAATAGTTATTAGATGTGTATCAAAGCTATCAGTTAATTACACATGTTTCTGTGAAATATAATTCCTTGTCTGTCTAGCCTAGTAATTGTACCTTGGGGAATAATATGCAAATTCTTGCTGAGTTTTTATTGCTGAATTCACAGCTTCTGTATCAAGTTTTCTTATATATTTCTTCAGAAGTCTACCCTATTTTAGTATATTTTCATTTCAAGTCCCCCTGATACATCCTCACGATTGCAAATCAGATTTCAATCTCTACCCATACATAATAATCCCTAGTGAAAGTTGATTTCTCCCCAAATTCTCTTTGGCTCCATAATAGCAATTTTAGGCAGAATATAAAATACATGCAGGTGTAATCCACCCCTGCCCCACCAATAAAGGTTACTACTGCAAATATATCATTAATGTCTTTTTCTATCTGATATCATTATTGTAACCCCACTAGCCATTAGTATCATTACTCCTCTGCTTTATTTTGTCCCTGATATTCTGCTGAATGTCCACCATGAAATCCTTTCTTTATCAAATTCACATGCTCATTTATGTTCTTATTTGTCTTCTGCAACATTGCTATTTGCAGCCTACACTTCTTAATGTAACTCAGTACTACTTTCTTTTTATCTACACCAGTAAGGCCATTTACATTCCATATAATGTTGATAGAGTTTACATTATGACAGAAGGCTATTTACTTCCACCCTTTTTACATGACATTTCTTTTGAAAGTATATTTCTATCAGATTATATGCAAAATCTAACATTTTGCAGGTTAATCTCGTGTAGCTGCTTCTCCTCATCTCCATTTGAGCTCATATCACATTTTCAATACTTTCTGTTTCCATGAAAACAGTAAAACAAAACAACAATAAATTGATTTTGAGAACTCCCTTCCCCTTTTAACTTAAAACAAAACCGTGTACATTTTCAAAAATGATGTTTACCCCTTCAGGCAGTAGCAACTGTAGCAAACTGATGGCTGCACCACATGTATTACTTATTCTAAAATTAAGGTTACTCATGCTAGAGTATGTTAGAGCCTGAGTTTGACTTATACAAACTGGTATCTCTTCTTCTCTTATCTCTTTTCCCCTCCAAACTTTGAAAAACAACGTACATGCTTTCCATAAACATAAACTTTTAGCACTAAGAAAAAGTGAACTTACTACCTCTAAATAAATAAACTAAATTATGCAATGTTATGTGATATACATTAAAGTACTACGGCTGCTAGCAAGGCAACTACTTATATAACTTATTCACTACCACAATTTCAAACTTAATTTATTTTCATTAAACTGCTTGCCAAATGTATATTTTACATGTTAGTTGCATTATGCCTTGTACATTTCATTCAACAGACAATGTTCAGTCCTTTCATGATTAATTGCTTACACCCCTGCAGACTCCTCATCTTTAAGAAAAAGCAGTTGATAATGAAAAACATTAAATAAAAACAGTTTGTAGCTTTGTAACTGCATGAATAAATCTTTGTAAATTCCACACAGAGCACACTGTTTAGACCTCTCATGATGAATTGCTTGCACCTGTAGATGCTTTGTCTCCACTGAAAGCTTTTGGTATTGGAAAACAGCTATGACTTGGCAAATGTAAGAAACTACTACCATTTCCAATGTTGTTCATCATTTTATCTTATTTTTCAAGCCTATTTGCTTACATACTTGTCTATATTTTAAACTAGCCCATTAACCCAGGCATTCATCTTTGTAAAAATAGTGAAAATTATGTTAGTTTTATATATATATATATATATATATATATATATATATATATATATATATATACACACACACATATATAATGAAATCAGTACACTTTTTCATCCTCCATCCCAATAGATCACATTGTATTAACTTTAATTTGCTTCTGTCTAGTCATTATCACCTTGTTACATAAATAGCCTGGATACCTTGTTACTAAGAAAAAGTAATTTATTGCTTTATTATCTCCCCAACCTCACATTTAAAATATCCCTAACTGCATACTACACAACACTACTTTACACATAGCATGCAATTTACATCATGACATTTTTATACAAATATAAATAAGAACAAACATTTTTACTTATATTTATTTCTTCATTCATTACAGTGTTCTTATAAACATTAATGGCATGAAGCTGTGTATATGCTTTACAGCTCACTGACCATTTTATCACAGTCAACAAAATTTCAGGCTTTTTCAGCCACTTCTTGCAAAGTTACATGTCACAAATCTATTCTTATAGCCAATGGGATTGATGCCGTATAATCTCCCATTTATTCACTTATTTCAAAATATTGCTGGTCCTTTTCCTGATCACCTAGTTTCACTTATTTTAAATACCTTTGAGTGCACTGGATTTATTTATTCCAATAAATTAATGTAAGCCATCTTCTGTATCAAAGCTGTAACCTGAACTGCTTTTTGCTGAACAACTGCAAGATTATTCACTGTCAGAGTTTTTTATTTCCTTCCATCTAATTTCTGGTCGATTTTCTCTTACTTTCTCCATATTTCTTTGCTGGCATCCAGGCAGTATGATTACTAGCCAGTAACTGTATTTTACTCACATTGATAGCTTTTACTGGCTTTTCCCACATGTTATGTTTTTATCAAACTGTTGATCAGTGTGCAGCCAAATTGGAAGTTTCACAATAAGTTGGCTTACTTCAAGCTATCTCTAATTCTAGGTGGGTTTACAATGAATCTCTACTAAAATAATGTGAAAGAGCTAATCTCTGGAAAAGTTGCATAAATATACAGTGACAGAACATTTCATATGGCCATTTCTGATAAACGTGCGTTTGAGGGCTATAATGAGACTTGTGACACAGTGTAGCAGTACACTGCAGTGTGAAGTACATATGAATATCCAAATAGCAGCACAGCGCACTTTTGAGAAAATAGTTGTGCTCTGATATACAAAGAACAGCAATGGTAAAAAGCCACAAGCCAAGCTCACAGAAGCAGAACAAGAAGTAAGCCAGTAAGAAATAAAGTGGCCAATCATTGTCTAGAGAAAACATCTTTATACTGCCATATCATATTTGCAATATCAGTGTGTGGAGAATTAAGCAGATGTCAAGTGCAGCATAGTAATAACTTAAGGCACACTGTAGTGTCTAGTCAGGCAGACAAATACTGATTATATAAAAAGGGAGGAAAGGTGAGTTAAGGACAATATGAATTAGGGGAACATAGTAAACAGAGTTGCAGACATGAAGGAAAATGCAGATGGGAGAGGCAGGGCACAGTTTGTGTGTGGATAGGTACCCCATTCGTATACTGAGAAAGAAGGCATGATAGGAACAGTGATTGTGAAACAGAGTAAGAAAATTGGGAGAATTGTAGTCAATGGGGGGGGGGCACAAAAGCACAAGGCCATTTGGACAAACAGGAATGGATACAGACATACATGGATGTGGAGACCTGGACTGAACAAAAACAAAGTGAGAGGACAAATGATAATTGGGAGGAGTGGTCAATCTATGAGGGGTAGGATGAGGCACAATAGGATAGGGGCTCATCTGGCTTTGGACAGGTTAGAAATAAGGGCACCATGGTCCTTACTGGTATTTCTCTGAGCCTACATCTGTGTGTGAAGGCTACCCTTGTATGTGAAAACTGTTTTGTCTGTAAACTCGGGCAGAGAAAAGACCAACTGTGTTATCTACTGTACCATACACATTATACCATTTATAAGCATCATTTATGTCACCCTTCGTATTTTGTCCCCCTCCTGCAGGTCATGATACTGCCAATGTGCCCTGCTGTGGCTGTGGTGGATACGAAGGATGGGAGTACTGCTGAACTAAGGTTAGCCAAATGGTAGATGTGTTGATGTATAAATGTCCAGGGTAAATGTTTTTGAATGAGAATTTGAGTGAATGTGAAACAGGTGTATTTGTTGGTGTAGTGTGCAGAAATTTGGTGGATTGACGTTTGGGTAGAGTGGAGTTGCCGATGCAGATTGCGGAAATTTGGATTGCAGAAGGTAATAATGTTTTTTTAATTCTAATACCAGAAGTTTCATATATACATAAAGTTTCAGCATTAGGAAGTCAGACTATATGCACACAAGTGTTTGCAACTTAGAGTTAGATTAAGGGATAGGTAAGGAGATAGAATTAGTGCTGTCATTGTTTGCTGTTGTTTGTGGTGTGTGTGTATGTTTGGGATGCTGATGCTGAAATGTCAGATATACAGAAAGTTTGGCATTAATGGGTGGAAGCATGTATGTGAGTGTTTGGGGATAAGGGATAGGGAAGGAGATAGATTTGATGTTGTGCATGTTTAATTTTTTAAGTGGTGTGTGTCTGGAAAGGGTTATTATAAGGTAAGGTGTAGGGTGAGAGACGGGGAAAGGATTAGGGTTAGTGGGCATTAGTAAAGTAGTGTATGTGGGCAAACTCTCTTTTGGAGATCTGTGTTTTTTTTTTGGTTATTAGTTTTTTTTGAAATGCAAACCTCAGTCAGCTGTTTTTGATGCTTCAACATATCGATGAACTGTCATAAACCCATATATTTATGTCTGTGTGCATCTGTGTATGGGGATCATGTCTTTTAATCTGTCATTATTACAGCATTATGATGTAAAATATTTTCTAGTGACAACATCATGCAAAACTATTGTAATGAAACACCAACATTTGTGCTGTACCAATGTAATGTTGATGTTCAATGTTTTCTATTATTGTTAGGTATTGGAGGGGTTGTTGGAGGAACTTTCATATTTTTGGCCCAGTAAATAGAAATGACTTGTAGAGGATATAGATTACTACACTGTCACTGGTATGATAATGTTAGTGACCAGTGGGCTATGGCTTGAGAACTGGCTGCAGCCCCAAATCTTTTGCAACCATATAAAGTATGTTGGGGTGGGAGACAACATCTCTCGCAAGTGAGTGCAAAGTGGTTGTTCCTGCAAAAAACACTTGCTGTAAGTTGGATAGGTGTAGTAGTGCTTTCATTTTTATTATTTCTGCATTTTGATGTTCTTATTTTTAGATGATGATTTTGCTTGGCTACTTTTGATTTAGATAATCTATAGTTAAAAGATAGTAATCCTTGCTCCATCCCTCCGTCTCTCTCTCTCTCTCTCTATATATATATAAATATATATATATATATATATATATATATACACACACACATAAAAACACACACACACACACACACACACACACACACACACACACAGTTTTAAGTCACTTGATCCAGAATTAATTGAAAATATAACTTTTATTCAACTCATACATTGCTCTGCTCAATGTTGTACAATGATTTTTGAAAACAAATATATCCTCACCAGCAAAAATATGTATATAAACAACTTTATCCTCCATTTAAGTAAAAAGTCCATAAAGTTAGCAAACTTGTGAGCCATCTAAGATGCAGATGATGATGTCTCTGAGTGAAAATGTCTTCCATCCAGAGCACTGCACTCCTGGCGTAAGATTATACTGTTTTTCGCAAGTTTATTACTCTAGGCAGGTGGAGACACTATTTCTTTCTGAAAGTCCCCCTCAAAGTATTGAATTGAACTGAAGCACAATGATGGTCTCTACTTGGACTCCAGTCCTCCATTACACAGGAGGATGAGCCTCCTCCTTGAGGCTCTAGCAAATCAGTTATAGAGTACAATGAACCCACCTTTGAGACTATAATCCTTCATAGTTTAGAAAAACACTGCTCCTGTACAGGAATAAATCATATAGCTAGTATTATGAGAGAAATGAAGATATCAAAAGACCAGAAAATAGTCTCACTAAACCACATATTTTATAATTAAGGTAAGAACAGATGTGGCGGTGAGTAAGAGACTTTTAAATATATAAGTCTATATTAGACATGAAAACACTCATTTGTATATAATTAATAACATATTGATGTGTGAAGTTACAAAGGGATGTACTCTATGAGGAATGGAAGGAGATTTTTCTTACCCCTACATATGCAACTAAATCAGTAAAATTTAGAATTTTTGCACAGGAACGTTTACATAAATATTTTTATATACATGTAAGATTTGAAAAGTGTTCCCAGGCATAAGGAGTGATTGCTGTTTTTGCTGTTGTTGCTGTGATGGTTTAAAAATAATTACTTGGAAAGATATATTTTGGGAATGCTTTGGGTTGACATATTAATAAATAATGTAATAACAAAATAAGGACACAGATAGCCTAAAATAACTCTATCCAAGCCAGTTCACATTTGTTAAAGACAGATCCAGCATATTTAACCTGGTGACTTCTTTGAGAAGTTTACTGAAGCAATGGATTAGGGCAAATAAGTATACATTGCATATCTAGACCTCACAAAGGCATTCAGCAACATACCACACTTGGGCATCATAGACAGACTATCGCAACTAAATGATAATCCCTATGTATCTTTTTGGATAGCAAATTGGTCACAAATATAATCCATTAAATTAGGGTGGGCTGCTTTACCTCCTACAAAAGACCTGTCACTAACAGTGTACCACAGGGTTCAATCCTTGGGCCACTCTTCTTTGGCATTTGCTTCTCAGAAGTCAAAGCTACTGTTAAAGGTTTATGGTTGACCAAGTCTACAGATGACTGTAAACTTGCTGCCATCATAAATTACCCAGAGGACATCAATATCCTCCACGAGGGTCTTTCCCAAACCAGTAGCTAGTGTTAAAACCATGGAGGAAAACTGAATGGCAAGAAATATATACTAGTATCCTTTGACAAACAAGAAGTACATTGTAACTATCACATTGACAACACTCCCTGAAAAGTGATCCTGTAGCTAGGGACCTGGGAACCTTTGTAGACAATGAACTGTCCTTTGATTACCACATATCCACTATTGTAAAAATGTGCTTTTTCATTGCATAGCTTATTACTAGGGGTATGGTATCCAGATCTATGCATGTGATCCATTCCACTCTATTCCATATTCATTAGGCTAGTCATTCAGTCTAATGCCCCCCCTTTGGTATGTACCTTCCAAACCTCTGACATACCTCAAATTCCCACAACTTGTTCTTACTAAGAAAATCATGGGCCTAAATCATAATAACTATACAGATAATCTCAAACCATTGTCCCTCTTTTCAGTGTCATACAAGTTACTGAGGAGCGATATGTTTCTTGCATGTAGAGCCTCAGTAGACCCTATCCTGTCAGACCTGCTATACATCTGCAAGTCCACTGTGGTCATAAACACCTGCTCAAAAGATCTAAATCAATTTTGCAACTTAACTAGAATACATTAGAGACATAGATATGTATCTCAGAGAATACTACTACTTTGGAATAGTCTTTCTCTCCAAATAAAGCAAAGTACTTCTCTTACACTATTGAAATGTAATCTGGATGAATGTATAATCACAAATTCATCTGTGGTTTAGCACACTTGCCCTTCATGGATAGGGACACCATGTAAATATTCTGTTCTTCTCTGAGTTATTTGTATTTAAAACATAAGGGCTAAAAATTCATGGGAATGTATGTCTAGGCTTCTAAAAATTCTCATGGATGAGTACCCTAGTAAGTACCTATGAACCTGTAAGTAAGAATTTAATAACATGCTTAATTGTATGCTTGGAAAGCAATTTAATCTAAGTGTAAAGACATTTTTATTAAGTTGGCATAAAATAATGTGATAAAAAGATGGAAGCACTGCTGGTTTTGATTTTATTAGCAGCTAACAAAGCTACAACAAAAATGGAAATCTAAAGAAAAGAAACATTAATGACTGAAGTAGAACATGGTCATGTAACATAATACTTAGAACTGAGATCTGTAAGGCATCAGTGACAAATTTCTTTTTTTGAAATAAATAGTCTTTATGGGACAATAGATAATCCTGAGCAAAATTTGTCACACAATGAGTTACCAAGTTTTTTTTTTTAATAAGGAAAGGAGATACTAATTCATTAGCCTGAGTGACTAGTAATAACTTAAATAAATGCTTAATTACTGATGTTATAGTGGAAGTGTGATATTCGTTTGAGAGAAAAGAAAATATAAAGGAGGTAAGCAATCACCTCATCTCTTTGTGTCAGTAGTGTGTGTGTGTGTGTGTGTGTGTGTGTGTGTGTGTGTGTGTGTGTAAAACTGTGTTATTTTTCTCCTTTTATTCTTTTTAAGGTGCACTATAGACTTAATGGACAGATGTCAAGCAATGATAAAATGTTTTTTAGTTCCTTAACAATATATTAAGAATTGAAAAGACAAGTCTCAAAAGTGATATATAAGCATTGATTGCCTAATAAATGTTTAGTTATTAGTATTATGTAAGATAAAAATATTTATATGATTTTTACCAGCAATCAGTGCAGGATTACGCACACATGCATAAGGATTGCACAGTTACTATTAGTTGGAACTGATGTATTCTCTTTTTTAACAAATATTCCTTCTTGCTAAAAAAGAATAAATCATGTAACTGGTCTCATAATGAGCCATTAATCCAACATGAAGGAAACAGCATTATTTACTTTGTAATTATATCACACAAGCACCCAAGAAATTGTCTTGATGGAATGCAGGTCAAATGCCACAAAAGCAGCATTGCTAAAGCCTTAAGTAAACCATGTAACAACTGTGTATAACAGTGTAACACTGACATCAAAACTAAGCTCAGTTTACTCATTGTTTTATTCTAAAGCTGACCATTACATCTACTACCACAAATTCTAGCAAAGGAGTCTCTTCTTGTTTGTCAAGTACTGTCAGGATATATTTTATGGGAGCAGTACAAACAACATTAATTTCCTTCTGAATCTCTGTACCTAGTTTGCCTGACCTTCTGTCTACCTTAATACTGTGTTTTATAATCAAATCCTTAATTATACAACACCTTATGACATACCTCTCAGCTATTTTGCTTACAAATAGTAGACAAAGTCAAAAATAATAGTGCTGGTGAGGAGGCATCCAGTCAGGGACAGTTTTTAAAAACTGCTTTTATAAACAGACTATAATAAAGTATAGTTGTATAATATCTTACCATAACAGAAGATGCCCAACTTTTCATTGTTGCAGTATTCAATATACTTGGGATATCCTGCCAAGGATAGCCAATGTCCGGCCAGCATATAAAAGCCTTTACACCTTTGCAGCGTCATATGTAAGATGCATGTCCTATGCGCAAGGCATAAGGTAAATATGTTAAATAAGGGCACCACTGTAAGATGTAGGACATCTACTGCTATGGTAAGCTCTTACACAGCTGCATTATGTCCTTCCTTATCAATGTTGCAGTGTTCTTTACACCTGGGAGAGTACAAAAGCTACTAAAAAGTATGGTAGGAGGAAGGAATAGAAGAACCCTCCACAAACCAATGATGGATAGCCCTGGCAAATCCTGCCCTGGCCCTGGAAATGACATCCAACTTATAATATTTGATAAAAGTATGAACAGAAGACCAAGACATAGAAGGAGGAAGCTACTAAATGATAGAGCATAATCCCAAAAAGGGAAGGCATCACTGATCAGTATTAACAAAAAACTACGGGCACACATAAAATTGTCTAAGGCCAGCTTCGAGAGAAAAATTGCACAGGACACTAAGGATAATCACAAGGCTTTCTTTAGTTATGTTAGGAACCTGGGTGGTAATTCCCAGATATGCTCAGAATTAGTCCAAAATGACAAAAAATACACCGAACCCACAGACATTGCCAACATCCTAGCTGACAGGTTCAGCGCAAACTTCTCCCCCCCTCCCCACCAAAAGGGCAAATATCTATCCTAGCAGAGTGCTGCCCCCCTGACATCTCAGATGCTCAGGTAAGAGCCGCCCTCTCCAAAGCAAAAAACACAGCATCAGTGGGACCAGATGGTGTCCCGGGCTGCGTCCTACATGAACTCCAAGAAGTGCTAAACCCAAACATAAAACTACTGTTCAATCTTAGCCTTACTACAGGATATGTGCCCAAAGAGTGGCGTACAGCAACAGTGGTCCCTCTCCATAAAGGTGGTGCCTCAACGGATCCTGGAAACTATCGCCCCAAAAGCCTGACTAGCTTGGTCTGCAAAGCTATGGAAAGGATCATCATGGACCTCATAAATAAAGATATTGGGGACCTACAAACACTGGATCCTACCCAGTTCGGCTTTGTTAAGGGCAGATCCTGCCTCTTAAACCTGGTTGATTTCTTTGAAACAGTCACCAAGGCCATTGACGAGGGAAGGTGGTCCACACAGCCTACCTGGACCTCGCAAAGCCTTCGATACAATACCCCACTCGGGCATTATAGATAAGCTCACCAGCTTAAATATAAACCCCTATGTCACTAGATGGATTGCAAACTGGCTCAAGGACAGAACCCACATGGTTAGAATTGCTGGAGCCATGTCAGACTCCAAACCAGTTACAAGTGGTGTCCCACAAGGCTCAGTCCTGGGACCTCTCTTGTTCGGTATATATTTCTCGGAGGTACAGGCCAACACGGAAGGACTGTGGCTGACCAAGTTCGCAGATGACTGCAAACTGGGCGCCATAATCGACTCTCCAGCCGACACAAGCATCCTCCAAAAGGGCCTCATAGAAACAGACAACTGGTGCCAGAGCCATGGCCTCAAGCTAAATGCCAAAAAGTGTATAGTCATCCCTTTGGCAAAAACAAAGTGCCCACAAATTACCACATAGGTGGTAATCCATTAAGTACAGAAGAAGTAATTAGGGACCTGGGGACCCAAGTTGATAGCAATCTCTCATTTGACAACCACGTGGCCAAAGTGGTTAGAAAAACATTTTATTTAGCCCACCTAATCATGAAGGGATTCACATCTAGATCAGGGGAGGTCATTGTGCCTCTTTACTCATCCCTCATCAGGCCCATAATTGAGTACAATGCCCCTTTTGGGATGTACCTTACCAGACACCTGTAGCAACTGGAAAGACCCCAAATGTACCTCACCAAGAGGATCAAAGGGCTCAAACAGATGCCATATGCTGCCTGGTTAAAGAAACTCCAGCTCTACTCAGTGGCATACCGCCTGTTCAGAGGCGATCTGTGCCTGACGTATAAAGCCATGTCCAACCCGGAATTAATGGACATGCTGCACCTCAGAAAATCCAAATCCCATCGAGCTACACGCTCATGAGACTTGAACCTCAGCACTGAAATAAATAGGACATGCTGGAGGGACAGATTCATAACCCAGAGGCTCCCTTCACTCTGGAATAAAATCCCAGTCCAGGTTAGGCAGAGTCCCTCATTGACCCTCTTCAAGAGGAATCTTGATGAGTGGATGGGAGATTGTAGGTTTACCCCGGGTATCACTTCTGTGTCACTGTTAGACAGAGGCACAGTATACTAACCTCGAAAAAGGGCATAGCAAAATAAATTTAAAATGGGTGGCGAAAGCCAAACACATTCTGGCTAGGCTTATAAATGCCCTAGGGCAGATAGCCTAGTATGAACCTATGAACCTAAGTAGCAGCATCCATGATGGGTCTAGTATCCAGACCCTTGAAAAAAGCAGCAGAAGAGGCAACTTCCCTGATAGAATGAGCATGAATAGAAGAGCAAAGCTGCTTATCATGAAAACAACGTCAAAAAGAACTGCTCTTAGAGATCCAGGAGAAGTTAGTTTGCTTAGTCACTGCTAAACTAAATTCCTTGGCATGAAAGGAAACAACAAGTTGCTCAGATTTTTTTGATACTTTTTCTCATATTCAATGAATATCTGAGCTGTCTATGAAAATCTAAAGTGTGCAGTACCTTCTCAGTAGCAGATCGTGGAGAAAGAAAAAAGGAGGGAAGATAAATAGACTGATCCGATGACAAATCATTAACTGCATTGAGCATAAATGTAGGATTAGTGCAGAGAGACACCCTGTCCTTGTGAAAAAAACAAAAAAGGAGGAATCACCACAAGGGCTTGAAGTTCAGAAACTCTCTTGGCAGAAGTATGAGCCACCGACAATATAGTATTCCAAGTACAATGCTGCATGGAAGAAGAAAAGGCAGGCTCAAAATGGTGCGTGTGTGTGTGTGTGGGGGGGGGGGGGCTAAGTACATTTTTCAAGAAAAACTTAAGATCCCAAGGAGGAGGAATATGTTTCCTTGGGGGCCTGATATGAAGGATACATTTTATTTTACATATATATATATATATATATATATATATATATATACACATATTTATTTATTTTATTTTACATTTGTTTAATGGGAAAGTCCAACTGAGCAAAGCCCATTTTCAGTGGTGGCCCGGGCAGAAAAGCTCCAAACATAGTTAAAATACATAAAAAACATAGATGTAATAAGATTATTATACAATGGTAGAAGCCATGACATGAATATCAAGATTTAAGTACATCCATAGTAACTAAGGCTTGGAAGAACTTGACAGAGATTTTAGTAGTTGTAACAATACATTTGTTCACTATTAGTTAAATACTCTTCCAGAGGTATCTGTGCTTATACATGTTGTACAACAGACAGAAAAAAATAAAAAAGAAGTCACAGACTAATAAGTTAGGAATTACACTACACACACTTTGTGTTTAGTTATATTAAAGTGGGAATTGTTTGACTTAAAAATTAGAAACTAAAGGAGGATTCAAAGGCAGATAGGCTAACATGGCTGATGAATAGGCTTAAACAGAAGAATATGCCAAGCCAGTATTGAGCAATTCATAGAAATAAGAAAGGACCAGAGGCACTCTCACAGGAAAAAAAATATCCTAGTCGTGTTAGATGCACCAAATAGAAAATATCTTCCATTTAGCCACATAGGATTTTCTAGTAGTGGGTTTTCTTGCCTCCTGCAAAACCTGAAGTACATCCTCAGGAAAGTGGTGTCTAAATGGAATCAAAACCTTATCACCCAAAGTGTCGGCTGAAGGGTAGACAAGTGGTGATGAATGACAGACCCTTGTCTTGTGTGAGAAGATCCATCCTGTGAGGTAATTTGTGATGATTGCCTCTGGCCAGGTGAAAGAGAAAGGGGAACCAGTGCTATCTAAGTCAAAAGGGAGTCACCAGCAAGATTTGGGTGTGTCCCACGGGATCTTATGCAAGACCCTGGGGAGTAGAGGAAAAGGGGGTTAGACATTCAGAAACATCCCCTTCCAAGAGAAAGACATGATGCCACTTTCCAAGCTGGTAGACTTGGAACACTGGAACAGAACTGAAGAAGTTGTCTTTTCAGAGGAGAGGTAAAAAGATCTACTTGAGGAGTAGCCCACTGACGAACAATGCTCAGAAACTACTCTCTGTGAAGCATCCATTCATTAGGATGTGTACTGGACCTGCTTAGAGACTCTGCCACTATATTGTGCTCTGTAGGGATGTAAACCTCCTGAAGAACAAAGTAATATCAGATAGCAAAATCATAAGTCTGAAGGGCCAGCCTGCAAAGAAGATAAGATTGTTTTGCCTCCCTGCTTGTTGATGTGCCACCTGAATGTGGTATGTCTGTAAAAAAACAAACAAACAAAAAAAAACTTTAGAGGACCTGGAATCTAAAAGGAGTGAAAGGCATGAAGAACTAGGATTAGAACCCCTATTACTTTGATACTGATATGGTGTAACATCTGCTGATGGGACCAGAGACCCTGATCTTTCAGATTGTTGCAAGAAGCTCTCCAACTGTGATAAGATCCATCTATGCACAGTTCTTGTGTATGAAGAGGAACCTGAAAAGTCAGACTGGGATTTAGGGAGATCTGCTGAATCCACCAGCAGAGTTAGAGTCTGAGACAGGGTAAAAGACTGGAAACTCCAGATGGCAGCGTTGAAGCCAAACCACCTTGAGATACCATTGAAGTTTCCTTATGTGGAGTTTGGTAGAAGGAATCATGGGAATGATGGATGCCATGAACTCCAGGACTTGGAGATATTCCCTTGCAGGAAGAACTGGAAGAGGAAGAGTAGACTGAAAATAAGTGCTCAGGGTCAAGACCTTGGGAGGCAGAAGAGAAACCAACACTGGGCTGGTCTGAATCTTGTAACCAAAAAACACTTGGCCTTGAGAGGTAATCAACTCTGACTTTTTGAAACTGAGAGTGACAGGAGCAGCATAGTGAAGTGTAGATTCTGAAGCAGGAGTAGCTGAGAGGGGGCTTGCATTAGAAGGTCATTCAGATAAGGGAATATTTAGATTTCCTGAAATCTGCAATAAGCTACCACAATTGCCAGACATTTGGTAAATATCCTTTGAGCTGTGAAAAGGCCAAAAGGTGAAGTATAGAAGTGATAGTGAGAGGAAGAAACAGTATAATGCAAATATTTCCTGAAAAGATGATGAATAGGAATAGGATGGTAAGTGACCCTCAAATCCAGGGACACCAGAAAAGGCTGGGAAAACAAAAGAGGGAAACAGAGTCTGAAGGAAGGAACCCTGAGAAAGGTATTGAGATAAAACAGGTCTAGAATGGGCCTTCAAGACCTCTCCTTCCTGGGAAGCAGAAGCATTCTGGAATAAAAACATGTTCCCTGTTGAGATAAGGAAACATTTTGCAGGGTTCCCTGTTTCACCAGATCCTGAAGAACCACCTGAAAATGAGAAAGCTGGCAAGTAGGAGGCTGAGGGAGACCAGAAAATGGTGGAAAGGACTTCCAAGCCATGAAATAATCATGTTGGATGGTGGAAACAAGCCAAGTGACTGTGGTTATCTGTTGCCAAACAAGGAAGTAAAGACTTAGCCTGAGAGACTGAGGATTATGGATGAAGGGTTTGGGAGGTTGGATGTCAGATAAAGGCAGATTTATAAGGAAAAGAGGGGTTTTGGCCTCTCAAACTTTGAATGGGTTTATTTGGGAAGATCTGCTTAGAAACCCTTTAGCTCTAACAGTTTATCTAGCCTGTCTACAGACAAAAGATGGTTTTGAAGGGTAGTTCTTCAGGAACTTGGTACAGGAGAAACAAAAATCTGTTTGAGGTCCTACATAACCTTGCCCCTATCCTGAAAGGTTTTAAATATATCTGCAGCAGCCTTGCCAAAAAGATTCTGGTTATCATCTAGTAAAGCCTGCATGTGTAGGCAGGAATATCGTCTCATGACAAAACCATATACAGCTGTCCTAGATGAGGCATCAGCTGCATCAGAGCTGCATTTAATGGAATAGTGGGCTGAGAGACAAAGCTCAGAAAAGAGTGAGCAGAGGTCGTACTGTCTGAATCAGGCAAGTCAGACAACACCTCCCAGATGTGACAAAAGATCCAGGACATATGTAGTCATGTGGGTCTGATAATTAATGACCTTAAAAACCAACATAGCAGAAGTATTATACAGTTTTTTTCTCATACCTGTCCATAGTATGGCTGTCCTTATGAGAAGGCAGAAGCTTGGAAAAGGAAAGCAGTTTGGATGGCTTATTTGTGGACATTAACTACAGCAGGATCAGATGACAGGCTCTTATACAAATATTCATGATCTTCGGGTAATTTATAAAATCTGTCTGGCTTCTTAAGGACTGTTGGTTTAGAATCAGGAGAATGAGAAGCTGCTGTAAAAGTGTCCAACAAGGCATCTAAGATTGGAGGGGCTGCAGATGGTGTGGGTGAATCCATCTCCAAAAGTTTATAGTAACTCTTTTGAACATCTGATACTTGTGAACAATCCAATTTAAACTGTTCTATCATACGGACCACTGTATCCCTAAAGGATAGTTCCTCAAAGAGAGAGTCAGGGGACAAAGAATTCTCTTCATCAAATCCTAACACCAATGGAGAGTGCATTTAAGAGGAATAGGCTAAAGATTCTTCACCAGTGTCCAACTCCTCATCAACAGAGGCAGATACCCTTGTTTTCTTAGATGGGGTGGATGACGAAGAGGCAGTAGCCACAGGAACAGACAATTAGGTGGTATTAGAGCTATAAGGTCATTAAACAGCCCTTGAGGAAAGTCCTACTATTTTTTGTGAGAATTTTTACCTACAGTAGCCACATGTTTGGATTTCTCTTTCTTTTTTACAGGAATATCTGCCTTGACAAATCTAGGACAGTCAGAGTCCTGTCTTCAACAAGGTTTCCAGGCACCTCCTCCATAAGTAAACTTTGAGGAATCTCCCTAAGTCCTTCATATATAATCACCCATGGTTCCCCCTCAATGTCTGTACCTGATGTATGCACAGCCTCAGTGGACATGCGAGTAGACAGTTCCATGTTGGCCTCCAACTGGGTTGTGGCAGAAGAAACTGGCATCATCACCGGACAGTCTTCAGATTTTTCATCCAGTTCAAGAGAAAGAGAGAGAGAGACATCCTGTGGAGAATGGACATCAGCAAATTCAGAGTGAGGTCTTACAGATTTTTTCTTAATAGGTGGCTGAACTTTGGGGCAGGCAGATTCAGCTATGGGACCCTCAGTCAATAATTTCAGATACTGGTTTTCCAAATAGATAGAGAGAGAAGACAAATGACTGTGGAGAGTCTTAGGGTCAAAAGTCTGACAGATATCACACTGAGTATGGTTGGGCATAGTACCCAAATAAAAAAGACACTTCTTGTTTCTGTCTTTATGGGGAATCTGCCTACCACATTCATATTTCCCCTTCCTGGATGACATGAACACAAACTATAAGGAAGAAAAGAAGGAAGGGGCCACAAGGGGGCAGTTATCTGTATTAGGGTTGGTAGAAAAAACAGCTCAGTGAGTGGCACACAGACCGAATTTGGAAGTAGTCTTTGGACTGGAAACAAAGAAGTTCTGAGGATTAGGTATCCATGCATCACATGTGCCTCACATGTGTACCTTAGTCCTTATATTTAGCACATATGTGTGATGTATGATGCCAGGAACGTGTAAAGACTTTGGTATGCTGGCAGGATATTAGGCTTTACTTGGGAGGATATTCAAAATATAAAGAATACTGTAACAGTGATAAAGAAGGATATATGGTTTTACATTAGCACTGACTTTCTGAAGGATATGAAGTCTGAAACTCAAATGTCTGCCATTATTTAGTGACTAAAATCCTTAATGACTTGCCAGAAATCCACAAATTTTATATGAAACAGGCCAAAATCTTGACATTTTGTGATATTCTGGAAATCGAGAGTTGTATCTTATGGCAGTGCCATTCGTTTTTTAACAGCAGTGCTTTTATGTGTTATATTCATCACTTTTGCTATCATTAGTGATCTTCATGCATAGTGCCAAGTCTTTACCATTGTGGCTGGCTCATTCACCCTTTTAATACTTTCTTTCCCTTTATTTACAACCAAGCTCAGCCCAATCCCAAGTGTTACAATTTCACTGCTTATTTCTCAGTTAGCAGGTGACACCATTCAAAGTATTTAGGGGATGCCTCTCATTTCCAATCTTGTTAAATCTCCTTTGTTTTAATCTTCAAATTGTATACTTCATAATGGACTCCATTGTATGTTGGCCATTCCCAAGGTTAGAGGTAGATGAGGCTCAACAATTAAGAGTTAAGATAGGAGGAGATGAGATAAAAATGATGATGTAGAATCAATTTGCAGGAAAGAATCCAGGAAGAGATGATATTCCTATGAATGGATTGGAAACTAAGAAGGAAGAAAGTGATAAAGATCTGGAAGGTTTTCTTAACAGTATTTTAAAAGGAGGGGAAGCACCAATATCCTGTAAGAAAGCTTTGGTGGCTATGATACCTAAATATGGTAAATACCCTTCAGACCCAGTTTCATACAGGCCCATTTCATTTTTAAATCATGGTTATAAAGTGTTTATGTCTATAATACTTAAAATAATGGCAAAGATGTTGCCAAAATAGATAAATATGGATCAAATTTGTTTTGTGGAGGGGAGGCAAACACTTGACAGCATTAATAGAACAATGATGATCCAGAGGGAAGCTGAATGTAAGAAAATACTGCTGTTGTTTGTGGGTCTTGATGCAGATAAAGCATTCAACAGAGTAAGCTGGGATTTCATGAGTAGGGCAATGGAAGCATTTGCATTCCTTGATACAATAAGCTTAATTAAGAGAATATTGGCGGCATTACAGGCAAAAAAAGTGGGACATGCTTTCTTGGTAAGTTGTGTCTGAAAAGAGGAATCAGGCAGGGCTGTCCTGTTTCCCCTTTGTTATTTGTAATTTGTGCTATATTTAGAGCCACTGACAAAGAAAATAAGAAACTAATAAATTCAAGGGTATAATTGGTATGGTAATTAAGAAAAGTTGGCTTTATACGCAGACAGCATTATTTTGTACCTGATAGAACCAAAAAGGGACAGGTCAGTGTTGTGGAACATTCATAGACAGTTTCAAGTCTTTCTGGGATATAAAATTAATGAAGACAAAACAAAGGCTATAGCTGTAAACTATGTACTCACACATGAATTGTTCAGCATTACCCATATTTATGGGGACATGATAAAATTAAGTATTTAGGATTATGGGTTAAAAAGGATTCTGTTATGGCAGCTAAGGATATGTGGGAAAAATAAAAAGTACAAAAACTGAAAAACTGGAAGCTCTTGCTTATTGATATGGATAGGAAGATGGAAGCAGTAAAAATGTTTTTAGTTCCTTTACTTCTATACACAGGTCAGGCATATGTTTATCAACCAGAGGAATAATGTGGACAGTAATTAAGAAGGAATTGAAGGATTTTATCTGGGAGGGGAAGAGGGCAAGAGTCAAGTGGGATAAGTTGATCTTTCCAATGGAATAAGGAGGTTTAGGATTAGCTGATTTGAAGGGATATTTTAGAGTTACACCGTTATACATACATAACAAAGCGGAAAGCTACAATTCAAAGTGGAAAGGGTTGATGATGATGATGATGAAGCAAGGTGGTAATTCAAGAAATAAGGGAAGGGTAGGATTTTGGATGCATAGCCTTAAGGAGAGTAACAGCCATACAGAATAGTATATTCATAAAGTAGCAGAAAGTATACTAAGAACTAAGCCAGCACAGGAATGGAGAAAGAAGATTCTGCCAATACGAATTACTGCAATTAGGGGTACAGAGAGCAGGCAAGAGGGGGCTGAAATTTACTGAAGGAAGCTAGCAAAGGATCCAAGGTGTTAGGAACAAATAATTAGAGAGGGAAAGGTAGCAGATTGGGAAGAGGATTGATATCAGAGTATAGCAAAGAGAAAGGGACAGGGGAATCCTAAGTGAAAAACCTGCCCTTGTAGAGTTTCTAGTTGAATCTAGAACATAAAGTGCTGTTAAAAAGGGATAATTAGTAGGGCATATAAAATATTGAATGATAACTATAGGAATAAATCAGAGGCGTTTAGAAAAGACTGGGAAGAGAAACTGGATAAGCAATTCAGAAGGAAACAATGGGAGGACATATTTATGGCTCCCAAATATCCAACAAAGTATTGAAGATTTAGTTTGGAAGTATTGTTTATACCCCAACTAGACTCCAAATATTTTTTCCTTAGGTAGATGGCAAATGTTGGAGATGTGGTGGGGAAAAAAAAGGTAAATGAGAACATATGTTTTAGGAGTGTAATGAGTTGGCAGACTTTAAAAATTCCCCACAGAGTACACTGTCAGAAATATTGGGTGAACAAATGGGTGTAAATAAGGAAATTATTTTTTGAGCTGGGATACAGGATTTGACCTGCTTAGACATAGTAAGACCTTGTTAAATTAAATTTTGGTGGCTGCCAAAAAAGAAATTATTAGAAAATGCAAATCAAAGTCTAAATCAACTGTATTTGAAGTAGTCAATATAGTGACAGAGATAAAAGAACTGGAAGTGGGATCTTTAGAAATGGAAAGGAACAAATTACATGAAAATATATAGAAATTGTGGGAACAATGCATGCAGAATAATGTTTTGGAGAAGGAGTGAGGTTTAAGGGAATCCAGGAATTGATTGATTTATATAATGTTGGATTGATGATAATTGTATAAAATAAAATATGTGATGTTTGATGTTTGTAACTGTGAACGTTAACATAGTTTGTTTTCTTTTATATAAATCTATGTTTGCCTATGTCTTAAGAGATAATTCAATAAATGTGTTAAAAATATCTAAAGGCATATGTCTCAATTTTTCTATTTGATTCCTCAGTGCCATGTATACTTTCTAAGTTACATTTAGCGAAATCTCTACTGTTCCGTTTAGCCAGATACTCAAATATTTGTTTAACTTTCCAAATATCCTGTTGTCAGATCCTTAATTCTTTGTCCTGAGACATACTGATGGCTCTTGCTTGTGTCTTGTCTTGACTTATTCTATACCCTACCACCTTGGTGAAACTACCAATTATTTCCCATAATTTTCCTATGCTTTGGACTGGATAAGCATTATCAGGAAATAATCCACATATAGTACAATCTTATGCTGTTGAACATTTCATTGATATCCTCTTATTTCAGCTCCTCTAATTACCATGACTAGAGGTTCCAAGTAAATAAAGAATAACAAGAGGGAGAGAGGACAACACAGCATGGTCTCACTTTCCAATATGAACTCCTTGGATATTCTCACTCTGACTGTAACTCCTACTCTGGCTCCATCATATATCTCCCCCAGCGCTGCCACTCATTCCTCTAGAAAACTCATCTCTTTTTCAAATTAAACAGCTACTTCCACTGGATTATGTCAAATGACTTATCAGCTCCAATGAGAATATGCTTATTTTTTTTAATTTAACTGGGCATCCTTTACTATCGATAATGTTTTTATTAAGTTATCTATCATCTTCCACCCCCCCACACACACACACAAAACCAGTCTGGTCCTCATGCATTGTATCTGGCATAAATTTGGCTTATCTATCAGACATTAACATGATGAAACACGTATAATCATGGTTAAAATGGAAATTGGTCTATATGAGGGCAGGGAGTGTGGGTTCTTCCCTTCTTATAAATTACTGCTATTACCACATCTTTCCATGTTCCTGGTACTGGTATAAGGAGTTACATTTCTGTGAGACAGTGTCAGTATCAGAGCTGCTCATTGTAGCCTGGCTGTGACTGATTCCATAACCATCAGGATACACAAAGCTTGTATAAGTACACTTTTTTGCACTTGATCTCTTTCAGCGATAGTTAACAAAACTGTGCTGCATTTATTTATTTGCTTGATATTGCTGGGCTCTGCATTTTGTTTTTCTGTTTCAGTGATAGTTAACAAAACTGTATTGCATTTATTTATTTGCTTGATATTGCTGGTCTCTCTCTGCATTTTGTTTTTCTGTTTCAGTGATAGTTAACAAAACTGTACTGCATTTATTTATTTGCTTGATATTGCTGGTTCCTGTCTGCATTTTGGTCAGCTGGTTTCACAGTGGGGGTTGCTTTGCATTCTGTGAAGCCAGCCTATCCAAGGTGTGAGCACAGCTTTTTGTGTTTATATGATTGCCTGAAGGTCTAAGTTTTCTTTTATGCTACTACTATAAGGAGTTACATTTCTCTGAGACTGTGTTAGTATCAGAGTTTCTCCTTGTAGCCTGGTTATGATTGATTCTATAGCCATCTGGATGACCAAAGTTTATATAAGTATATGTTTTTGCACTTCTTCTGTTTCAGTGATAGTTAAAACTGTACTGCACTTGCTGTTCTCTCTCTCTCTCTGCATTTTGTTTTTCCTCCACCCTCCCACACAAGTATTGTTGTATTCTTAAATTTGGTGGCGTTGGAACTGCCCACACCTTCTGTAAATTTGATTTTGGACAGTCCTTCCAGTCCCATCTCATTTGCTCACTCTACTGAGTACAGTGTGATCATTTGGGAAAGACTACTTCCTTGCTTCCTTGATTTTGGACACTCCTCCCAGTCCTATCTCATCAGCTCATTGTTCTGTGTACAGAGAGAGCATTTGGGAAGGCCAATACCTTTAGTTTCTTAATCTTGAATTATCTTCTGTTTCCTGCCTCTCCACTTAAAAATACACTTTATTCAGCTGCTTTTACTGCAGTTGTGTTCTTCCTACTTTATTACCTTATTTTGCTTTGCTGCTTGCTCTTAAGTGTTCAGATGCTTTTATTCAGCTACATTTATTACTGCTTGTTAGTAGCCTGATTAAATTTGTCCAATATTCTATGCCTCTTAGTTTTGGTTTTAGCACTTGGGCTTCAGGCCAGTTATTTTACATTTAAGAAGGTTTTCGTGGTCTACACTTTTATGTACAAACCGTTATCAAAACCCTCTCTCCATAAAGTCAATCCAAGTTTCAGCACACTATGTCTGGACAATTCTCATCTGTTTCTCCTGCCAGCCTGGTAGACATGGGCATACTGAGACAGTGTAGCAACTGCCTCATGTTCACTAACAACCCTCTTCTCCTGGGACATAATTCATCTACTTGCAAGAAATGCATCTATATCAGTAACCTGGAATCCATGCTCTTTTGCACCACAGTCAGTACTCCTGGCAAAGAGGAGATTGCCAGCACAAACACCACACCATCCACATCACATAGCCAAGCACAACACACACACACACCTATGCAGAGGTCCTCAATAAAAACTTGCCTAAACAGCAGAGACCTCCAACACACACTCACAAACATTCCACACACAATACCAAATACACCACAGAGAGCAGACAACACATCAGTGTCTCAGAAACACAGCCCATAAGGCATAACAATAAATCAACGCAGCCCATAAGGCATAACAATAAACCAAACATACTAGTCATTGATGACTCACTTGTGAGACACACCAATGTCCCCCTCACCAGGCTGAACAAGGTTAGTTGTCTGTCAGGTGCCATAATCCATCACATCACTCATGCACTTAAGTCTCTCCACAACAGCTACAAGTATGACTCTGTCATTGTCCATGTTGGTGTGAATGACATGAGACACAACTCCCTGGACTATATGATGAGAGACTTGATTGAGCTCTCAGAGTATGTGTCCCAGGCAGGTATGACTCTCGCCCCAAGCAGCATCCTACCTTCATGAAGAATGATACCGCAATACCAACAAAAAATAATTTACTTCAACAATTGACTTAGTTTCGTCTGTCATTCCAAAGGGATCCAGTATCTGTCTGCCTGGGATGGCATGGTTGATAGGCCTTGATGCTTTCCCAGAGATGGTCTCCACTTGCACCCCCTGGGTTTCTGGATTCTGGCCAAGGCTCTTGCCACCCCCATTATGCCTTTTTTAGGCAATGTCCCAAAGATAAATCTTCCAACATAAAAAAATATGCCAAAAAATAAACTGAAGGTCATGCTGCTTAACACTAGGAGCCTTAACCTGAAAATGCAATCACTGGAGGCTCTCCTCACACTGGAAGATGCTGACATCTGTGCAGTCACGGAAATTTTGTTCAAGGCTTCAGAGAGCACTCCTGCCTTCCCAGGCTATACCTCATTCCACACATTCTGAACCCAAAATGAGGTTGGGAAAACTAAGGGTGGTGGAGTCTCTATCTTCATTAAGGCAAGCACACCTCCAGACTGGTTTGCCAGCATGAAGCACTAGAACTACTGCAGCTGCAACTGACAATTGGCAAGACATCCATCCAAGTTATAGACAACTATAGACCCCCCCTCCATAACTCAGGACACTCAGTCCTCCTACCTGGACCTACTTGACTCCATCAAGATACCCCATAACACCCTGATCCTTGGTGACTTCAATGACCCCACCATAGACTGGGTGAACTATTCCTGAACTAAGGCATTCACCCAATGATTCCTTGACTTCATAAATTCTAACATGCTAGACCAGCTTGTCTCATCCCCCACAAGGGGAGATAACATTCTGGACTTGGTTCTCACCAATATGGGTGACCACTGCACCACCCCCATAGTAAGTTCTTCCCTGGTGAGATCAGACCATTGGTCTGTCTCATTCAAGGTTTCTATCCCAACCTCCCAAGCTGTAAACAGGCTAAAAAACTTCTCAAAAGCTAACTACAACCTTCTAAGAGAGGGTATCAGTAGCTTCACACCACCGCCCCCTCAGAGGATACAGACAGCTAAGCTGAACAGTACATCAGTGCAGTATTCAAGCACCTGTACAACTGCATGGACTCAGCCATACTCAATAGAACTAAAACCTGCTCCTCAAGGAAACACAAACCTATCTGGTAGACATCCTCTATCAACAGGCTTTACAAAAAAGGAAGACACTGTTGTCCAAGGGTGAAAAGGCACAAATTCCCAATTGGAAAATCTCCCTTCTTATCCTCAACAAGCAAATTAGATTACTACTGAAAACCTACAAACCAATTATGAATCAAAACTAGCCTCTGAAACAAAGGGTAACTACAAATCCTTCTTCATTTACGTCAGAAACCTCCATGGTAAAGCACAGGTTTCTTCCAAATTAGTTCTTAATGGTACCACTTACACTGATCCTGTTGACTTAGCCAACCTCCTAGCGGACAGGTTCAGTGCAAACCTCAACCCCCTGTTCCCCCAAAGGCCCATTCAATATCTCTGATACTTGTCCTGCACCTCACATCTCCTTAGATCAAGTGTTAAAGGTCCTATCCAAAGAATAGAACACAGTTTAGTTGGGACCTGATAGTATCCAGGCGGTATTCTGCACCATCTCCAGCAGGAGTTAATCTCACCATTGGGCATCCTGTTCAACCACAGCCTAAGTACAGGCTTCATTCCAGCAGAGTGGAGAACTGCCATTGTCATCCCCTTGCACAAAGATGGTACCACTACTGACCCTGGAAAATATTGCCCCATTAGCTTGTCAAGTCTGATCTGTAAAGCCATGGTGCATATTATGGACCTCATAAACAAGGACATAGGCAATGTCCAAGCACTTGACCCCACCCAGTTCGGATTCGTCAAGGGCAGATATTGCCTGTTGAACCTGGTTGACTATTTTGAGACTGTCACCAAGGCCCTGGATGAAGGAAAGTCAGTACATACAGCTTACCTTGACTTGGCCAAAGCCTTTGAAACACTCCCCCACTCAGGAATCATAGAAAAGCTAACACAACTTGGCATAAATCCCTATCTCATAAGGTAGGTGGCCAACTGGCTCTCCGATAGGACACACAAGGTCAAAATAAGTGCCTCCACCTCTGACAGCAGACCTGTCACTAGTGGCATTCCCCAGGTACCTGTCCCGAGACCCCTACTGTTTGGCATCTACTTCTCAGAGGTCCAGGCAAAGACAAAAGGCCTGTGGCTGACCACGTTTGTGGACGACTGTAAGTTGGGTGCTGTCACTGACTCCCCAAATGATGTTAACATATTATAATAGGGTCTCACAGCAACAAATGACTGGTGCAACAGGGGAGTCTCTTGCTATTGGCCATCTGCACAAAGGAAAGAAAAAATAAAAAATAAATAAAACTACAAAAGCAAGAACTCACACATGTGCACTCGCAGCATTTCCCAAGTCCGCACTGCTACTGAACCAGTCTGGAGCATGTGCACAGAATCTGGACCGCTGGTGAGACAGTCTGCAACAGCAAAGATCCCAGAAGTCTATGCAGTTACAGCTGCATAGACTGGACTACAACATTTGCAGGCTGCTCTCGCTGGAAGGAAAGGACTTTGGCTCTCTTGCAGGGCATTCATTTTGAAACTGGATCTTGGCTGGCTGGAATTAACAAAGCAGCAGGTTTTGGACTGAAACTCTCTGCAGGTACTTTATTTATACTAACTAACAGAAGTGTGTGTGTGTGTGTGTGTGTGTGTGTGTGTGTGTGTGTGTGTGTGTGTGTGTGTGTGTGTGTGTGTGTGTGTGTGTAACATGGCCCAGTAGCTAGAAAGAAGGCAGGAAATATACCTGGTGGCTAGACTCAAATCCTGTACCTTAGGAGTAGGTAGCAAGAGCTTGAATTCCCTACCCACCACCACTTCTGAAATTTTGCCTCATATTTTTGCTCTGTTCCTCATAAAATCTGTGTTTTTCTGGATTTTGTATTCACTAAATAATGACAGGCATTTGAATTTCAGACTTCATATTCTTCAGAAAGTACATGGTAACACAAAGCCTTTTATTCTAGCAATTTTCCATTCATAAGATCAGTATTTGAAATTTGTCCCTATTTGGGGGGGGCTGTATTCCCCCATTACTGGCTTTGTCCAGGTTTTTTTGTGCTAACAGATTGAGAGCTATGGTGAGACCTGAATTCACTGAATATGTTTGGGGGCTGTATTCCCCCATTATTGGCTTTGTCTAGGTGTTATGTGCTAAGAAGTTGAGAGCTATGGTAAGAACTGAATTCATTAAATGATAGCCATTTAAGTTTCAGTCTACCTGTCATTCAAGAAACAGCTGACTTGGCATAGTGGCATGTTGCTCTGACTGTAGTGCACAGGGTCCTGGGTTTAAGACATGGCAGTGAAATGCATGGTGGTAACACAGCATTTTATTCTAGCAACTTTCTTAGATTATGCAAGCAATGTTTAAAATGTGTCCCTAGTTTTTTGGCTTTTGCCCCCCCAATAAATTTTGGCTTTTTCCAGATTTCTTGTGCTTTAAAGTTGAGAGATACAGTTGAGTGTCAAGTGTATTTTACAAGGAGCTGAGAGCTTGAAGGGAAGTTTAGTGCTGCTTATGCTGTGTTTGCTTGCATTGTTAATAGCACAACAGGTAGTGTACTTGCTTTTGATGCAGAAGACTATGGGTTCTACTCCCACAGTATATAGATGTATTACTGATACTGTACTTTGTTGTACTTTTAAAGGGCGTGGATGCCGCAGTCCTGAGAATGTCCTCTTTGGCGGAGATACCTAGTAACAATGAACCTATTATCAGTTTGCCATCCATTCCCTATTGCAATATTACTAGCTTATCATTTTTTATTGTAGCATAGGCAATTTATTCCTCAAGAGCAACAGGCACTTTATTTGTAGATGAAACAATGAAATATAAAGTTGGGTGCTAACAGCAACATCTTCATTAGTTACAGAGCTCTTTAATGTGGAATTATTTAGATGACATTTACGTCTGCAGAGATTGTGCATATTTACTGATACTGGTGGATTGTAGACATTTGAGTAGACTTTTATGATGGAAATATTCTAAATTGGGCAGTTTTGTCATTATTGGTGCATGTATTTTGTTTCATTGTTTACTGGAAAAATGTTCAAAACAATAAATTTAAAATGCCCTATAACAACTGTACTGCATTATACAAGGAATATAATTAAATACAATCAGGAAGGTGTATCAAAGAACACATGTATGTTTTTTGTGCAAGGGGCCTATGATGTGAAAACAGCCCAAAGTTAATCTTTATCTGCCACTGGCCAGATGTATTTTCTTTGAATGTGGGTTTCGATACTGTTTCAATGAATGTGAGTTTCAAGGACAGAGTAGTTTTAATGCTAAGTCTATTTTCATTGTGAAACTGCATTGCTTTGTTTAGCAGATGTCTATTAGTGTTTGTGCTGTAAAATGTAAAATAAAACTTTTAAATGAAATCCAAATCATCATAGAAGTAAAGCAGTATGCACATTACAGTGTTTACGGTAAATGGGGTGAAATAGCAAAGTAATGGGACATTGGAATAGCTACAGAGGGGAAGCCCATTCAACCATGATTTTGTGAGGGGGAAGGGCAGCAAACTCAGCACTAGCTGAACTATACCTCTCAACTGTCCAAATTTTGCAGAATGAATAGATTTTTGCTTCTTATTTTTGGTTTGTTTCTCATAACATTTGTGGTTTTCTGGCAAATCATTTAGGAATGAAGTCACTAAATAATGACAGACATTGAGTTTCAGACTTCATATCCTTCAGACAAATGCATGCTAAAGCAAGACCTGTTATTCTGTCAACTGTCTGCAATTTTTAGTACTGTTTGTATGTTCCCCCAATATATTTGGCCTTGTCCAGATTTTATATGTTAAGAGGTTGGGAGGTACGAGCAAATAAATCACTTTATAGAATTAAGTATATCCAAACCTCTCAACTGTACCTGATTTTGTCTCAGAATGTTGCTCTCCCCCAATAATCCCTCCACAAAATGCCAAATTTGGAAGAAAATGTGGAGAGTTTACAATTAATAAATAATTGTAATGATCAGGGTAATAGATTACTTTTAATTTCAGAAATGCATGTAGATTCTCTTATTTTGCCAGCTGCTCAAGTTAACAGTGCTAATATTAAAAAAGTGTTCCTTCTTTGACAGGTTCCCAGCTGTATTGTGTGGTTATTTTATATTTTTGCATCACATTTTTGGTCCATTTTTCATAAAATTGTGGTTTTCTAGCAAATTGATGGCAAATCATTAAAGATTAAAGTTAGAAAATAATGACAGACATTTAAGTTTCAGATTTCATACCCTTCAGAAAATTCATACTAATGCAAGACCTACTATTCTATTATCTTTCTAAGTTTATAAGAACAATATTTAAAAATTGTTCTTATTTTTGGGCCTTTGTCAAACTTCTATTTATGGCTTTGTCCAGATTTCTTGCTCTGAGGTTGAGCGGTATGACAAATGTGTCAGGGCCATCACCGTCTGCCAGAGACATATCAGATTGTGACATACTTGTTGCACCCACTCCCCATGTACTGACTCTGTATCTGTTGAGCAAGGCAAGGAGGAGTTATACAATGTAGGTGTGCAGAGTATCCTCCCATCCAAGGTAGACACGAGTACTACAGTGGCTTCTCATCTGTCATTGATTTTGCAGAATGTTCTGGATTTCTGTCATATTTTTATACTGTTGATTTATGCTTCTTCCAATTCAGAAAATGCATGTTGTTGCAGAGCCTGTTGCTCTGTGTTTAAGTAGCAATGCTTTAATGACCATCAGGTAAGCTTGTCTGAGACTGTAAGATGCAAGTATGCTTTAGTAAGCATACTGTTAAAAATTACCAACATTGAAAGCCTTTTTGTTGTTGCCATGCAGAGAATATTTACATAACTAGATTGCATATAAGCTTTAGGTATTGAAATGCATATGACGGTATTTGTAATAAAAACAGTATTTTCAGAAGCTCAGTACATTTGTTGGAGACTTGCAGTCATCTTTGCAGGCTTTAGCCGTAAACTAAACAGAATGCCAATCTATCATGTGTGGTCCTTAACCTGTGCAGTAATCCTTTAAGCAATTTATCTTGAGCTTGTTTCTTGTTTGCTGTTCATTTTTTACTTTGATCATGTTTTCCCCATAAAATAAGTAGACAGTTGCCGGGCAGCAGGTCTTTTTTGGCTAAGAAACATTTTTACAATTTTTTCACAGAGATTGTTACTTTCAGGATGTTACTTGGTACTTTTATAAAGCTGAATATAAATTATAATTAGAACTGCAGTGCAAAGAGAAGTGATTTGAGTTGAGTGCTGCTTGTTTTTTTATACTTCATTTTGACTGGTATTCTAGTAATGTATTTAAAAAGTTATTTCTTTTTTCATGCCTCGCAACCTTTTTGTTTCCATCTAGATATAATGTAGCCAATGCATTGAAATATTTTTTTCTTCTACATTTCATTTTGTCTTGATTGGCCTCTCATAATGATGGTTTGGCACCCAGGGCAGCATATTTAATTAAAGTCCCAGTTTTTACGATTTTTAGCATAGCCCCACCCCCTTTCTAGTTGGCCACACCCCATCCCATTGGCTTCACCAATTCAGCTGTCTCCTGCAGCCCCCCCTTTGATTTGAAGCCACCAGCCACCACTGCCAGTGGTGCCAAAGTCATGGCCTTAAGTTAAAAGCAAATAAAATGTATTATCATAACATTTGGCAAAAACACAGTCCCTACTGATTACCACATCAACTGCAACCCTCTCAGAACACAGCCTGTGGTGAGAGACCTGGGTACACAGATTGACAATGATCTCACATTCGACCATCATGTAGCAGCAGTGGTCAGAAAAACCTTTTACTTGGTTCAGCTCATATGTAAAGGGATTGCATCCAGAAAAAAGGCGGTTATTTCCTCTCTGTACTCCTCCCTCATTAGGCCAATAATTGAGTACAATGCCTCGTTTGGTATATACATCTCCAAACAGCTGCACCAACGGTAAAGGCCACAGAAATACCTCACAAAGAGAATCCATTGCCTACAACACCTGTCCTATGTGGACAGGCTCAAATCATTATCTCTCTACTCAGTATCGTACAAATTGTTCAGAGGTGATCTGTTTCTTGCCTATAAGGCAGTCTTGTACCCTGCCCTACTAGAGATGCTCCATATCTGTAAGTCTAACTCCTCATGCTTTACCCGATCGAAAGCCTACAGTGGATATAAAAAGTGTACACACACCTGTTAAAATGCCAGGTTTTTATGATATAAAAAATGAGACCATAATAAATCATTTCAAAACTTTTGCCACCTTTAATGTGACTTATGACCTGTACAATTCAATTGAAAGATAAACAAATCTGTTAGGGGAAAATATAAAAAAATAAAAAATTGTACAATAAGCTGGTTGCATAAGTGTTCACACCCTTAAACTAACACCTTTTGATTTATTTACAACATTCAGTCTTCTTGGGTAGGAGTCTATCAGCATGACACATCTTGACTTGGCAATATTTGCCCACTCTTCCTTGCAAAAGCTCTCCAAAACTGTCAGATTGTGAGGGCATCTCTTGTACACAGCCCTCTTCAGGTCATCCTACAGATTTTCTATTGGATTTAGGTCTAGGATCTGGCTGGGCCATTCCAAAACTTTAATTTTCTTTTGGTGAAGCCATTCTTTTGTTGATTTGGATGTAAACTTGGGGTCATTGTTGTGTTGAAAGGTGAAATTCCTCTTCATCTTCAGCTTTCTAGCAGACACCTGAAGGTTTTTGAGCAAAAAGTGCCTGGTATTTGGAATTGTTCATAATTCTCTCCACCTTGACTAAAGCCCCAGTTACAGCTGAAGAAAAGCAACCCCAAAGCATGATACTGCCACCACAATGCTTCACCGTGGGGATGGTGTTCTTTTGGTGATCCAAAGTGTGTTTTTTGCACCAAACATACCTTTTGGAATTGTGGCCAAAAAGTTCAACTTCATCTGACCATAACACATTTTCCCACATGCTTTTGGTAGACTTGATCTATTATTCTGCAAATTTTAGCCAGGACTGGATGTTTTTCTGTGTAAGAAAAGGCTTCCGTCTTGCAACCCTACCCCATAGTCCAGACATATGCAGAATACGAGAGATTGTTGTCACATGTAGTACACAACCAGTACTTGCCAGAAATTCCTGCAGATCTTTCAGTGTTGCTGTAGGTCTCTTTACAGCCTCCCTGACCAGTTTTTGTCTTGTCTTTTCATCAATTATGGAGGGACATCCAGTTCTTTGCAACGTCACTGTTGTCCCATATTTTCTCTAGTTTTTGATGACTTCTTCACTGTGTTCCATGATATATCTAATGCTGTGGAAATTTTTTTGTACCCTTCTCCTGACTGATACATTTCAACAATGAGATCCCTTTGATGCTTTGTAAGCTCTCTGCAAACCATGGCTTTTGCTGTAGCAGGCAACTGAGTAAATGTCAGGAAAATCCTACTAGGACAGCTGAACTTTATTTAGGCTTAATCACTGTCTCATTAATTGATGGCAGGTTTGTACCCAAGAAGACCGAATTCTGTAATTAAATCAAAAGGAGCTTCAACAAAGTATTAGTTTAAGGGTGTGCACACTTATGGAACCAGCTTATTGTACATTTTTTATTTTTTATATTTTTCCCCTAACAGATTTGTTTGTTTTTCAATTGAATTGTACAGGTTATAGGTCACATTAAATGTGGAAAATTTTGAAATGATTTATTGTGGTCTCATTTTTCATATCACAAAAACCTGGCAATTTAACAGGGGTGTGTACACTTTTTATGTCCACTGTAAATCTAATATGGGACATTAACAAAACCTACTGGAGAGACGGGTTTGATCCCAGAGGCTGCCCCATCTTTGGAAAAGACTCCCCATACATGTCATCAGAGTATGTCGCTGACCCTCATCAAGGACTGTTGGTTTAGAATCAGGAGAATGAGAAGCTGCTGTAAAAGTGTCCAACAAGGCATCTAAGATTGGAGGGGCTGCAGATGGTGTGGGTGAATCCATCTCCAAAAGTTTATAGTAACTCTTTTGAACATCTGATACTTGTGAACAATCCAATTTAAACTGTTCTATCATACGGACCACTGTATCCCTAAAGGATAGTTCCTCAAAGAGAGAGTCAGGGGACAAAGAATTCTCTTCATCAAATCCTAACACCAATGGAGAGTGCATTTAAGAGGAATAGGCTAAAGATTCTTCACCAGTGTCCAACTCCTCATCAACAGAGGCAGATACCCTTGTTTTCTTAGATGGGGTGGATGACGAAGAGGCAGTAGCCACAGGAACAGACAATTAGGTGGTATTAGAGCTATAAGGTCATTAAACAGCCCTTGAGGAAAGTCCTACTATTTTTTGTGAGAATTTTTACCTACAGTAGCCACATGTTTGGATTTCTCTTTCTTTTTTACAGGAATATCTGCCTTGACAAATCTAGGACAGTCAGAGTCCTGTCTTCAACAAGGTTTCCAGGCACCTCCTCCATAAGTAAACTTTGAGGAATCTCCCTAAGTCCTTCATATATAATCACCCATGGTTCCCCCTCAATGTCTGTACCTGATGTATGCACAGCCTCAGTGGACATGCGAGTAGACAGTTCCATGTTGGCGTCCAACTGGGTTGTGGCAGAAGAAACTGGCATCATCACCGGACAGTCTTCAGATTTTTCATCCAGTTCAAGAGAAAGAGAGAGAGACATCCTGTGGAGAATGGACATCAGCAAATTCAGAGTGAGGTCTTACAGATTTTTTCTTAATAGGTGGCTGAACTTTGGGGCAGGCAGATTCAGCTATGGGACCCTCAGTCAATAATTTCAGATACTGGTTTTCCAAATAGATAGAGAGAGAAGACAAATGACTGTGGAGAGTCTTAGGGTCAAAAGTCTGACAGATATCACACTGAGTATGGTTGGGCATAGTACCCAAATAAAAAAGACACTTCTTGTTTCTGTCTTTATGGGGAATCTGCCTACCACATTCATATTTCCCCTTCCTGGATGACATGAACACAAACTATAAGGAAGAAAAGAAGGAAGGGGCCACAAGGGGGCAGTTATCTGTATTAGGGTTGGTAGAAAAAACAGCTCAGTGAGTGGCACACAGACCGAATTTGGAAGTAGTCTTTGGACTGGAAACAAAGAAGTTCTGAGGATTAGGTATCCATGCATCACATGTGCCTCACATGTGTACCTTAGTCCTTATATTTAGCACATATGTGTGATGTATGATGCCAGGAACGTGTAAAGACTTTGGTATGCTGGCAGGATATTAGGCTTTACTTGGGAGGATATTCAAAATATAAAGAATACTGTAACAGTGATAAAGAAGGATATATGGTTTTACATTAGCACTGACTTTCTGAAGGATATGAAGTCTGAAACTCAAATGTCTGCCATTATTTAGTGACTAAAATCCTTAATGACTTGCCAGAAATCCACAAATTTTATATGAAACAGGCCAAAATCTTGACATTTTGTGATATTCTGGAAATCGAGAGTTGTATCTTATGGCAGTGCCATTCGTTTTTTAACAGCAGTGCTTTTATGTGTTATATTCATCACTTTTGCTATCATTAGTGATCTTCATGCATAGTGCCAAGTCTTTACCATTGTGGCTGGCTCATTCACCCTTTTAATACTTTCTTTCCCTTTATTTACAACCAAGCTCAGCCCAATCCCAAGTGTTACAATTTCACTGCTTATTTCTCAGTTAGCAGGTGACACCATTCAAAGTATTTAGGGGATGCCTCTCATTTCCAATCTTGTTAAATCTCCTTTGTTTTAATCTTCAAATTGTATACTTCATAATGGACTCCATTGTATGTTGGCCATTCCCAAGGTTAGAGGTAGATGAGGCTCAACAATTAAGAGTTAAGATAGGAGGAGATGAGATAAAAATGATGATGTAGAATCAATTTGCAGGAAAGAATCCAGGAAGAGATGATATTCCTATGAATGGATTGGAAACTAAGAAGGAAGAAAGTGATAAAGATCTGGAAGGTTTTCTTAACAGTATTTTAAAAGGAGGGGAAGCACCAATATCCTGTAAGAAAGCTTTGGTGGCTATGATACCTAAATATGGTAAATACCCTTCAGACCCAGTTTCATACAGGCCCATTTCATTTTAAATCATGGTTATAAAGTGTTTATGTCTATAATACTTAAAATAATGGCAAAGATGTTGCCAAAATAGATAAATATGGATCAAATTTGTTTTGTGGAGGGGAGGCAAACACTTGACAGCATTAATAGAACAATGATGATCCAGAGGGAAGCTGAATGTAAGAAAATACTGCTGTTGTTTGTGGGTCTTGATGCAGATAAAGCATTCAACAGAGTAAGCTGGGATTTCATGAGTAGGGCAATGGAAGCATTTGCATTCCCTGATACAATAAGCTTAATTAAGAGAATATTGGCGGCATTACAGGCAAAAAAAGTGGGACATGCTTTCTTGGTAAGTTGTGTCTGAAAAGAGGAATCAGGCAGGGCTGTCCTGTTTCCCCTTTGTTATTTGTAATTTGTGCTATATTTAGAGCCACTGACAAAGAAAATAAGAAACTAATAAATTCAAGGGTATAATTGGTATGGTAATTAAGAAAAGTTGGCTTTATACGCAGACAGCATTATTTTGTACCTGATAGAACCAAAAAGGGACAGGTCAGTGTTGTGGAACATTCATAGACAGTTTCAAGTCTTTCTGGGATATACAATTAATGAAGACAAAACAAAGGCTATAGCTGTAAACTATGTACTCACACATGAATTGTTCAGCATTACCCATATTTATGGGGACATGATAAAATTAAGTATTTAGGATTATGGGTTAAAAAGGATTCTGTTATGGCAGCTAAGGATATGTGGGAAAAATAAAAAGTACAAAAACTGAAAAACTGGAAGCTCTTGCTTATTGATATGGATAGGAAGATGGAAGCAGTAAAAATGTTTTTAGTTCCTTTACTTCTATACACAGGTCAGGCATATGTTTATCAACCAGAGGAATAATGTGGACAGTAATTAAGAAGGAATTGAAGGATTTTATCTGGGAGGGGAAGAGGGCAAGAGTCAAGTGGGATAAGTTGATCTTTCCAATGGAATAAGGAGGTTTAGGATTAGCTGATTTGAAGGGATATTTTAGAGTTACACCGTTATACATACATAACAAAGCGGAAAGCTACAATTCAAAGTGGAAAGGGTTGATGATGATGATGATGAAGCAAGGTGGTAATTCAAGAAATAAGGGAAGGGTAGGATTTTGGATGCATAGCCTTAAGGAGAGTAACAGCCATACAGAATAGTATATTCATAAAGTAGCAGAAAGTATACTAAGAACTAAGCCAGCACAGGAATGGAGAAAGAAGATTCTGCCAATACAAATTACTGCAATTAGGGGTACAGAGAGCAGGCAAGAGGGGGCTGAAATTTACTGAAGGAAGCTAGCAAAGGATCCAAGGTGTTAGGAACAAATAATTAGAGAGGGAAAGGTAGCAGATTGGGAAGAGGATTGATATCAGAGTATAGCAAAGAGAAAGGGACAGGGGAATCCTAAGTGAAAAACCTGCCCTTGTAGAGTTTCTAGTTGAATCTAGAACATAAAGTGCTGTTAAAAAGGGATAATTAGTAGGGCATATAAAATATTGAATGATAACTATAGGAATAAATCAGAGGAGTTTAGAAAAGACTGGGAAGAGAAACTGGATAAGCAATTCAGAAGGAAACAATGGGAGGACATATTTATGGCTCCCAAATATCCAACAAAGTATTGAAGATTTAGTTTGGAAGTATTGTTTATACCCCAACTAGACTCCAAATATTTTTTCCTTAGGTAGATGGCAAATGTTGGAGATGTGGTGGGGAAAAAAAAAGGTAAATGAGAACATATGTTTTAGGAGTGTAATGAGTTGGCAGACTTTAAAAATTCCCCACAGAGTACACTGTCAGAAATATTGGGTGAACAAATGGGTGTAAATAAGGAAATTATTTTTTGAGCTGGGATACAGGATTTGACCTGCTTAGACATAGTAAGACCTTGTTAAATTAAATTTTGGTGGCTGCCAAAAAAGAAATTATTAGAAAATGCAAATCAAAGTCTAAATCAACTGTATTTGAAGTAGTCAATATAGTGACAGAGATAAAAGAACTGGAAGTGGGATCTTTAGAAATGGAAAGGAACAAATTACATGAAAATATATAGAAATTGTGGGAACAATGCATGCAGAATAATGTTTTGGAGAAGGAGTGAGGTTTAAGGGAATCCAGGAATTGATTGATTTATATAATGTTGGATTGATGATAATTGTATAAAATAAAATATGTGATGTTTGATGTTTGTAACTTTGAACGTTAACATAGTTTGTTTTCTTTTATATAAATCTATGTTTGCCTATGTCTTAAGAGATAATTCAATAAATGTGTTAAAAATATCTAAAGGCATATGTCTCAATTTTTCTATTTGATTCCTCAGTGCCATGTATACTTTCTAAGTTACATTTAGCGAAATCTCTACTGTTCCGTTTAGCCAGATACTCAAATATTTGTTTAACTTTCCAAATATCCTGTTGTCAGATCCTTAATTCTTTGTCCTGAGACATACTGATGGCTCTTGCTTGTGTCTTGTCTTGACTTATTCTATACCCTACCACCTTGGTGAAACTACCAATTATTTCCCATAATTTTCCTATGCTTTGGACTGGATAAGCATTATCAGGAAATAATCCACATATAGTACAATCTTATGCTGTTGAACATTTCATTGATATCCTCTTATTTCAGCTCCTCTAATTACCATGACTAGAGGTTCCAAGTAAATAAAGAATAACAAGAGGGAGAGAGGACAACACAGCATGGTCTCACTTTCCAATATGAACTCCTTGGATATTCTCACTCTGACTGTAACTCCTACTCTGGCTCCATCATATATCTCCCCCAGCGCTGCCACTCATTCCTCTAGAAAACTCATCTCTTTTTCAAATTAAACAGCTACTTCCACTGGATTATGTCAAATGACTTATCAGCTCCAATGAGAATATGCTTATTTTTTTTAATTTAACTGGGCATCCTTTACTATCGATAATGTTTTTATTAAGTTATCTATCATCTTCCACCCCCCCCACACACACACACAAAACCAGTCTGGTCCTCATGCATTGTATTTGGCATAAATTTGGCTTATCTATCAGACATTAACATGATGAAACACGTATAATCATGGTTAAAATGGAAATTGGTCTATATGAGGGCAGGGAGTGTGGGTTCTTCCCTTCTTATAAATTACTGCTATTACCACATCTTTCCATGTTCCTGGCACTTCTTCCCCACCCAATAATTTACTGGTACTGGTATAAGGAGTTACATTTCTGTGAGACAGTGTCAGTATCAGAGCTGCTCATTGTAGCCTGGCTGTGACTGATTCCATAACCATCAGGATACACAAAGCTTGTATAAGTACACTTTTTTGCACTTGATCTCTTTCAGCGATAGTTAACAAAACTGTATTGCATTTATTTATTTGCTTGATATTGCTGGTCTCTCTCTGCATTTTGTTTTTCTGTTTCAGTGATAGTTAACAAAACTGTACTGCATTTATTTATTTGCTTGATATTGCTGGTTCCTGTCTGCATTTTGGTCAGCTGGTTTCACAGTGGGGGTTGCTTTGCATTCTGTGAAGCCAGCCTATCCAAGGTGTGAGCACAGCTTTTTGTGTTTATATGATTGCCTGAAGGTCTAAGTTTTCTTTTATGCTACTACTATAAGGAGTTACATTTCTCTGAGACTGTGTTAGTATCAGAGTTTCTCCTTGTAGCCTGGTTATGATTGATTCTATAGCCATCTGGATGACCAAAGTTTATATAAGTATATGTTTTTGCACTTCTTCTGTTTCAGTGATAGTTAAAACTGTACTGCACTTGCTGTTCTCTCTCTCTCTCTGCATTTTGTTTTTCCTCCACCCTCTCACACAAGTATTGTTGTATTCTTAAATTTGGTGGCGTTGGAACTGCCCACACCTTCTGTAAATTTGATTTTGGACAGTCCTTCCAGTCCCATCTCATTTGCTCACTCTACTGAGTACAGTGTGATCATTTGGGAAAGACTACTTCCTTGCTTCCTTGATTTTGGACACTCCTCCCAGTCCTATCTCATCAGCTCATTGTTCTGTGTACAGAGAGAGCATTTGGGAAGGCCAATACCTTTAGTTTCTTAATCTTGAATTATCTTCTGTTTCCTCCCTCTCCACTTAAAAATACACTTTATTCAGCTGCTTTTACTGCAGTTGTGTTCTTCCTACTTTATTACCTTATTTTGCTTTGCTGCTTGCTCTTAAGTGTTCAGATGCTTTTATTCAGCTACATTTATTACTGCTTGTTAGTAGCCTGATTAAATTTGTCCAATATTCTATGCCTCTTAGTTTTGGTTTTAGCACTTGGGCTTCAGGCCAGTTATTTTACATTTAAGAAGGTTTTCGTGGTCTACACTTTTATGTACAAACCGTTATCAAAACCCTCTCTCCATAAAGTCAATCCAAGTTTCAGCACACTATGTCTGGACAATTCTCATCTGTTTCTCCTGCCAGCCTGGTAGACATGGGCATACTGAGACAGTGTAGCAACTGCCTCATGTTCACTAACAACCCTCTTCTCCTGGGACATAATTCATCTACTTGCAAGAAATGCATCTATATCAGTAACCTGGAATCCATGCTCTTTTGCACCACAGTCAGTACTCCTGGCAAAGAGGAGATTGCCAGCACAAACACCACACCATCCACATCACATAGCCAAGCACAACACACACACACACCTATGCAGAGGTCCTCAATAAAAACTTGCCTAAACAGCAGAGACCTCCAACACACACTCACAAACATTCCACACACAATACCAAATACACCACAGAGAGCAGACAACACATCAGTGTCTCAGAAACACAGCCCATAAGGCATAACAATAAATCAACGCAGCCCATAAGGCATAACAATAAACCAAACATACTAGTCATTGATGACTCACTTGTGAGACACACCAATGTCCCCTCACCAGGCTGAACAAGGTTAGTTGTCTGTCAGGTGCCATAATCCATCACATCACTCATGCACTTAAGTCTCTCCACAACAGCTACAAGTATGACTCTGTCATTGTCCATGTTGGTGTGAATGACATGAGACACAACTCCCTGGACTATATGATGAGAGACTTGATTGAGCTCTCAGAGTATGTGTCCCAGGCAGGTATGACTCTCGCCCCAAGCAGCATCCTACCTTCATGAAGAATGATACCGCAATACCAACAAAAAATAATTTACTTCAACAATTGACTTAGTTTCGTCTGTCATTCCAAAGGGATCCAGTATCTGTCTGCCTGGGATGGCATGGTTGATAGGCCTTGATGCTTTCCCAGAGATGGTCTCCACTTGCACCCCCTGGGTTTCTGGATTCTGGCCAAGGCTCTTGCCACCCCCATTATGCCTTTTTTAGGCAATGTCCCAAAGATAAATCTTCCAACATAAAAAAATATGCCAAAAAATAAACTGAAGGTCATGCTGCTTAACACTAGGAGCCTTAACCTGAAAATGCAATCACTGGAGGCTCTCCTCACACTGGAAGATGCTGACATCTGTGCAGTCACGGAAATTTTGTTCAAGGCTTCAGAGAGCACTCCTGCCTTCCCAGGCTATACCTCATTCCACACATTCTGAACCCAAAATGAGGTTGGGAAAACTAAGGGTGGTGGAGTCTCTATCTTCATTAAGGCAAGCACACCTCCAGACTGGTTTGCCAGCATGAAGCACTAGAACTACTGCAGCTGCAACTGACAATTGGCAAGACATCCATCCAAGTTATAGACAACTATAGACCCCCCCTCCATAACTCAGGACACTCAGTCCTCCTACCTGGACCTACTTGACTCCATCAAGATACCCCATAACACCCTGATCCTTGGTGACTTCAATGACCCCACCATAGACTGGGTGAACTATTCCTGAACTAAGGCATTCACCCAATGATTCCTTGACTTCATAAATTCTAACATGCTAGACCAGCTTGTCTCATCCCCCACAAGGGGAGATAACATTCTGGACTTGGTTCTCACCAATATGGGTGACCACTGCACCACCCCATAGTAAGTTCTTCCCTGGTGAGATCAGACCATTGGTCTGTCTCATTCAAGGTTTCTATCCCAACCTCCCAAGCTGTAAACAGGCTAAAAAACTTCTCAAAAGCTAACTACAACCTTCTAAGAGAGGGTATCAGTAGCTTCACACCACCGCCCCCTCAGAGGATACAGACAGCTAAGCTGAACAGTACATCAGTGCAGTATTCAAGCACCTGTACAACTGCATGGACTCAGCCATACTCAATAGAACTAAAACCTGCTCCTCAAGGAAACACAAACCTATCTGGTAGACATCCTCTATCAACAGGCTTTACAAAAAAGGAAGACACCGTTGTCCAAGGGTGAAAAGGCACAAATTCCCAATTGGAAAATCTCCCTTCTTATCCTCAACAAGCAAATTAGATTACTACTGAAAACCTACAAACCAATTATGAATCAAAACTAGCCTCTGAAACAAAGGGTAACTACAAATCCTTCTTCATTTACGTCAGAAACCTCCATGGTAAAGCACAGGTTTCTTCCAAATTAGTTCTTAATGGTACCACTTACACTGATCCTGTTGACTTAGCCAACCTCCTAGCGGACAGGTTCAGTGCAAACCTCAACCCCCTGTTCCCCCAAAGGCCCATTCAATATCTCTGATACTTGTCCTGCACCTCACATCTCCTTAGATCAAGTGTTAAAGGTCCTATCCAAAGAATAGAACACAGTTTAGTTGGGACCTGATAGTATCCAGGCGGTATTCTGCACCATCTCCAGCAGGAGTTAATCTCACCATTGGGCATCCTGTTCAACCACAGCCTAAGTACAGGCTTCATTCCAGCAGAGTGGAGAACTGCCATTGTCATCCCCTTGCACAAAGATGGTACCACTACTGACCCTGGAAAATATTGCCCCATTAGCTTGTCAAGTCTGATCTGTAAAGCCATGGTGCATATTATGGACCTCATAAACAAGGACATAGGCAATGTCCAAGCACTTGACCCCACCCAGTTCGGATTCGTCAAGGGCAGATATTGCCTGTTGAACCTGGTTGACTATTTTGAGACTGTCACCAAGGCCCTGGATGAAGGAAAGTCAGTACATACAGCTTACCTTGACTTGGCCAAAGCCTTTGAAACACTCCCCCACTCAGGAATCATCGAAAAGCTAACACAACTTGGCATAAATCCCTATCTCATAAGGTAGGTGGCCAACTGGCTCTCCGATAGGACACACAAGGTCAAAATAAGTGCCTCCACCTCTGACAGCAGACCTGTCACTAGTGGCATTCCCCAGGGATCTGTCCCGAGACCCCTACTGTTTGGCATCTACTTCTCAGAGGTCCAGGCAAAGACAAAAGGCCTGTGGCTGACCACGTTTGTGGACGACTGTAAGTTGGGTGCTGTCACTGACTCCCCAAATGATGTTAACATATTATAATAGGGTCTCACAGCAACAAATGACTGGTGCAACAGGGGAGTCTCTTGCTATTGGCCATCTGCACAAAGGAAAGAAAAAATAAAAAAATAAATAAAACTACAAAAGCAAGAACTCACACATGTGCACTCGCAGCATTTCCCAAGTCCGCACTGCTACTGAACCAGTCTGGAGCATGTGCACAGAATCTGGACCGCTGGTGAGACAGTCTGCAACAGCAAAGATCCCAGAAGTCTATGCAGTTACAGCTGCATTGACTGGACTACAACATTTGCAGGCTGCTCTCGCTGGAAGGAAAGGACTTTGGCTCTCTTGCAGGGCATTCATTTTGAAACTGGATCTTGGCTGGCTGGAATTAACAAAGCAGCAGGTTTTGGACTGAAACTCTCTGCAGGTACTTTATTTATACTAACTAACAGAAGTGTGTGTGTGTGTGTGTGTGTGTGTGTGTGTGTGTGTGTGTGTGTGTGTGTGTGTGTGTGTGTGTGTAACATGGCCCAGTAGCTAGAAAGAAGGCAGGAAATATACCTGGTGGCTAGACTCAAATCCTGTACCTTAGGAGTAGGTAGCAAGAGCTTGAATTCCCTACCCACCACCACTTCTGAAATTTTGCCTCATATTTTTGCTCTGTTCCTCATAAAATCTGTGTTTTTCTGGATTTTGTATTCACTAAATAATGACAGGCATTTGAATTTCAGACTTCATATTCTTCAGAAAGTACATGGTAACACAAAGCCTTTTATTCTAGCAATTTTCCATTCATAAGATCAGTATTTGAAATTTGTCCCTATTTGGGGGGGGGCTGTATTCCCCCATTACTGGCTTTGTCCAGGTTTTTTTGTGCTAACAGATTGAGAGCTATGGTGAGACCTGAATTCACTGAATATGTTTGGGGGCTGTATTCCCCCATTATTGGCTTTGTCTAGGTGTTATGTGCTAAGAAGTTGAGAGCTATGGTAAGAACTGAATTCATTAAATGATAGCCATTTAAGTTTCAGTCTACCTGTCATTCAAGAAACAGCTGACTTGGCATAGTGGCATGTTGCTCTGACTGTAGTGCACAGGGTCCTGGGTTTAAGACATGGCAGTGAAATGCATGGTGGTAACACAGCATTTTATTCTAGCAACTTTCTTAGATTATGCAAGCAATGTTTAAAATGTGCCCCTAGTTTTTTTGGGCTTTTGCCCCCCCAATAAATTTTGGCTTTTTCCAGATTTCTTGTGCTTTAAAGTTGAGAGATACAGTTGAGTGTCAAGTGTATTTTACAAGGAGCTGAGAGCTTGAAGGGAAGTTTAGTGCTGCTTATGCTGTGTTTGCTTGCATTGTTAATAGCACAACAGGTAGTGTACTTGCTTTTGATGCAGAAGACTATGGGTTCTACTCCCACAGTATATAGATGTATTACTGATACTGTACTTTGTTGTACTTTTAAAGGGGGTGGATGCCGCAGTCCTGAGAATGTCCTCTTTGGCGGAGATATCTAGTAACAATGAACCTATTATCAGTTTGCCATCCATTCCCTATTGCAATATTACTAGCTTATCATTTTTTATTGTAGCATAGGCAATTTATTCCTCAAGAGCAACAGGCACTTTATTTGTAGATGAAACAATGAAATATAAAGTTGGGTGCTAACAGCAACATCTTCATTAGTTACAGAGCTCTTTAATGTGGAATTATTTAGATGACATTTACGTCTGCAGAGATTGTGCATATTTACTGATACTGGTGGATTGTAGACATTTGAGTAGACTTTTATGATGGAAATATTCTAAATTGGGCAGTTTTGTCATTATTGGTGCATGTATTTTGTTTCATTGTTTACTGGAAAAATGTTCAAAACAATAAATTTAAAATGCCCTATAACAACTGTACTGCATTATACAAAGAATATAATTAAATACAATCAGGAAGGTGTATCAAAGAACACATGTATGTTTTCTGTGCAAGGGGCCTATGATGTGAAAACAGCCCAAAGTTAATCTTTATCTGCCACTGGCCAGATGTATTTTCTTTGAATGTGGGTTTCGATACTGTTTCAATGAATGTGAGTTTCAAGGACAGAGTAGTTTTAATGCTAAGTCTATTTTCATTGTGAAACTGCATTGCTTTGTTTAGCAGATGTCTATTAGTGTTTGTGCTGTAAAATGTAAAATAAAACTTTTAAATGAAATCCAAATCATCATAGAAGTAAAGCAGTATGCACATTACAGTGTTTACGGTAAATGGGGTGAAATAGCAAAGTAATGGGACATTGGAATAGCTACAGAGGGGAAGCCCATTCAACCATGATTTTGTGAGGGGGAAGGGCAGCAAACTCAGCACTAGCTGAACTATACCTCTCAACTGTCCAAATTTTTGCAGAATGAATAGATTTTTGCTTCTTATTTTTGGTTTGTTTCTCATAACATTTGTGGTTTTCTGGCAAATCATTTAGGAATGAAGTCACTAAATAATGACAGACATTGAGTTTCAGACTTCATATCCTTCAGACAAATGCATGCTAAAGCAAGACCTGTTATTCTGTCAACTGTCTGCAATTTTTAGTACTGTTTGTATGTTCCCCCAATATATTTGGCCTTGTCCAGATTTTATATGTTAAGAGGTTGGGAGGTACGAGCAAATAAATCACTTTATAGAATTAAGTATATCCAAACCTCTCAACTGTACCTGATTTTGTCTCAGAATGTTGCTCTCCCCCAATAATCCCTCCACAAAATGCCAAATTTGGAAGAAAATGTGGAGAGTTTACAATTAATAAATAATTGTAATGATCAGGGTAATAGATTACTTTTAATTTCAGAAATGCATGTAGATTCTCTTATTTTGCCAGCTGCTCAAGTTAACAGTGCTAATATTAAAAAAGTGTTCCTTCTTTGACAGGTTCCCAGCTGTATTGTGTGGTTATTTTATATTTTTGCATCACATTTTTGGTCCGTTTTTCATAAAATTGTGGTTTTCTAGCAAATTGATGGCAAATCATTAAAGATTAAAGTTAGAAAATAATGACAGACATTTAAGTTTCAGATTTCATACCCTTCAGAAAATTCATACTAATGCAAGACCTACTATTCTATTATCTTTCTAAGTTTATAAGAACAATATTTAAAAATTGTTCTTATTTTTGGGCCTTTGTCAAACTTCTATTTATGGCTTTGTCCAGATTTCTTGCTCTGAGGTTGAGCGGTATGACAAATGTGTCAGGGCCATCACCGTCTGCCAGAGACATATCAGATTGTGACATACTTGTTGCACCCCACTCCCCCATGTACTGACTCTGTATCTGTTGAGCAAGGCAAGGAGGAGTTATACAATGTAGGTGTGCAGAGTATCCTCCCATCCAAGGTAGACACGAGTACTACAGTGGCTTCTCATCTGTCATTGATTTTGCAGAATGTTCTGGATTTCTGTCATATTTTTATACTGTTGATTTATGCTTCTTCCAATTCAGAAAATGCATGTTGTTGCAGAGCCTGTTGCTCTGTGTTTAAGTAGCAATGCTTTAATGACCATCAGGTAAGCTTGTCTGAGACTGTAAGATGCAAGTATGCTTTAGTAAGCATACTGTTAAAAATTACCAACATTGAAAGCCTTTTTGTTGTTGCCATGCAGAGAATATTTACATAACTAGATTGCATATAAGCTTTAGGTATTGAAATGCATATGACGGTATTTGTAATAAAAACAGTATTTTCAGAAGCTCAGTACATTTGTTGGAGACTTGCAGTCATCTTTGCAGGCTTTAGCCGTAAACTAAACAGAATGCCAATCTATCATGTGTGGTCCTTAACCTGTGCAGTAATCCTTTAAGCAATTTATCTTGAGCTTGTTTCTTGTTTGCTGTTCATTTTTTACTTTGATCATGTTTTCCCCATAAAATAAGTAGACAGTTGCCGGGCAGCAGGTCTTTTTTGGCTAAGAAACATTTTTACAATTTTTTCACAGAGATTGTTACTTTCAGGATGTTACTTGGTACTTTTATAAAGCTGAATATAAATTATAATTAGAACTGCAGTGCAAAGAGAAGTGATTTGAGTTGAGTGCTGCTTGTTTTTTTATACTTCATTTTGACTGGTATTCTAGTAATGTATTTAAAAAGTTATTTCTTTTTTCATGCCTCGCAACCTTTTTGTTTCCATCTAGATATAATGTAGCCAATGCATTGAAATATTTTTTTCTTCTACATTTCATTTTGTCTTGATTGGCCTCTCATAATGATGGTTTGGCACCCAGGGCAGCATATTTAATTAAAGTCCCAGTTTTAGCAGAGTTTAGCATAGTTCCTCCCCTTTCTAGTTGGCCACACCCCATCCCATTGGCTTCACCAATTCAGCTGTCTCCTGCAGCCCCCCCTTTGATTTGAAGCCACCAGCCACCACTGCCAGTGGTGCCAAAGTCATGGCCTTAAGTTAAAAGCAAATAAAATGTATTATCATAACATTTGGCAAAACACAGTCCCTACTGATTACCACATCAACTGCAACCCTCTCAGAACACAGCCTGTGGTGAGAGACCTGGGTACACAGATTGACAATGATCTCACATTCGACCATCATGTAGCAGCAGTGGTCAGAAAAACCTTTTACTTGGTTCAGCTCATATGTAAAGGGATTGCATCCAGAAAAAAGGCGGTTATTTCCTCTCTGTACTCCTCCCTCATTAGGCCAATAATTGAGTACAATGCCTCGTTTGGTATATACATCTCCAAACAGCTGCACCAACGGTAAAGGCCACAGAAATACCTCACAAAGAGAATCCATTGCCTACAACACCTGTCCTATGTGGACAGGCTCAAATCATTATCTCTCTACTCAGTATTGTACAAATTGTTCAGAGGTGATCTGTTTCTTGCCTATAAGGCAGTCTTGGACCCTGCCCTACTAGAGATGCTCCATATCTGTAAGTCTAACTCCTCATGCTTTACCCGATCGAAAGCCTACAGTGGATATAAAAAGTGTACACACACCTGTTAAAATGCCAGGTTTTTATGATATAAAAAATGAGACCATAATAAATCATTTCAAAACTTTTGCCACCTTTAATGTGACTTATGACCTGTACAATTCAATTGAAAGATAAACAAATCTGTTAGGGGAAAATATAAAAAATAAAAAATTGTACAATAAGCTGGTTGCATAAGTGTTCACACCCTTAAACTAACACCTTTTGATTTATTTACAACATTCAGTCTTCTTGGGTAGGAGTCTATCAGCATGACACATCTTGACTTGGCAATATTTGCCCACTCTTCCTTGCAAAAGCTCTCCAAAACTGTCAGATTGTGATGGCATCTCTTGTGCACAGCCCTCTTCAGGTCATCCTACAGATTTTCTATTGGATTTAGGTCTAGGATCTGGCTGGGCCATTCCAAAACTTTAATTTTCTTTTGGTGAAGCCATTCTTTTGTTGATTTGGATGTAAACTTGGGGTCATTGTTGTGTTGAAAGGTGAAATTCCTCTTCATCTTCAGCTTTCTAGCAGACACCTGAAGGTTTTTGAGCAAAAAGTGACTGGTATTTGGAATTGTTCATAATTCTCTCCACCTTGACTAAAGCCCCAGTTACAGCTGAAGAAAAGCAACCCCAAAGCATGATACTGCCACCACAATGCTTCACCGTGGGGATGGTGTTCTTTTGGTGATCCAAAGTGTGTTTTTTGCACCAAACATACCTTTTGGAATTGTGGCCAAAAAGTTCAACCTCATCTGACCATAACACATTTTCCCACATGCTTTTGGTAGACTTGATCTATTATTCTGCAAATTTTAGCCAGGACTGGATGTTTTTCTGTGTAAGAAAAGGCTTCCGTCTTGCAACCCTACCCCATAGTCCAGACATATGCAGAATACGAGAGATTGTTGTCACATGTAGTACACAACCAGTACTTGCCAGAAATTCCTGCAGATCTTTCAGTGTTGCTGTAGGTCTCTTTGCAGCCTCCCTGACCAGTGTTTGTCTTGTCTTTTCATCAATTATGGAGGGACATCCAGTTCTTTGCAACGTCACTGTTGTCCCATATTTTCTCTAGTTTTTGATGACTTCTTCACTGTGTTCCATGATATATCTAATGCTGTGGAAATTTTTTTGTACCCTTCTCCTGACTGATACATTTCAACAATGAGATCCCTTTGATGCTTTGTAAGCTCTCTGCAAACCATGGCTTTTGCTGTAGCAGGCAACTGAGTAAATGTCAGGAAAATCCTACTAGGACAGCTGAACTTTATTTGGGCTTAATCACTGTCTCATTAATTGATGGCAGGTTTGTACCCAAGAAGACCGAATTCTGTAATTAAATCAAAAGGAGCTTCAACAAAGTATTAGTTTAAGGGTGTGCACACTTATGGAACCAGCTTATTGTACATTTTTTATTTTTTATATTTTTCCCCTAACAGATTTGTTTGTTTTTCAATTGAATTGTACAGGTTATAGGTCACATTAAATGTGGAAAATTTTGAAATGATTTATTGTGGTCTCATTTTTCATATCACAAAAACCTGGCAATTTAACAGGGGTGTGTACACTTTTTATGTCCACTGTAAATCTAATATGGGACATTAACAAAACCTACTGGAGAGACGGGTTTGATCCCAGAGGCTGCCCCATCTTTGGAAAAGACTCCCCATACATGTCATCAGAGTATGTCGCTGACCCTCATCAAGCGCAACCTTTATGAGTGGATGGGAAACCACAAATTTGTCCCGATGGTTCCACCTGTGTCCCTCATTGACAGGGAGACAGGTGCTGACTGAGGTTTCTTTTTTGGGGATAAACTCTTGGCTAGGCTTGTAAGGGCTCCAGAGCCATTACCTAGTAAGCTCATATGATCTTATGAAAAGCTTAGCCCATATTTCCATTATTTTTCTCCTCCTCCCCTATTTCCCATACATTTATTGGCAGTCCAGCTGTTCCCTGTGATTTCTTTTTTTGATTTTTTCAGTGTCTTGATTTCTTCCTCACCAGTTTAGTTTTCTTTTGTTCCATCAGCTCTGGCACCCCCCTCCCCCCACCACCACAATTCTTGTATTTACGTAATCTGCATCTTTCTCTAGTTTGTCTATTTCCAGACTTCTGCATAGGCCTAGAGTGCATTTCCTAAATTCCTCCAATATCTCATTCAGTGCGTTTTTGTCTTCCTGTTCACCCACTTCTATTAACCCATTCTCCCCTCTCTCCATTTCCCTTTGCCTCAGTCTTATTTGTTGCCTGAGATGAGGTGAGAAAGAATAGATTTTCCATCACAGTATCATTTTCTTATCCTCACACCCTGAAGTTTTCTTTTTTCTCTTTTGCTTTTTCTCCTGTTCTTTCATCCTACCTTTCCAACTGTGTAGTTCTCTTAATTTTTCTATCATAGATCTTCTTTTCTGTTATAGTAATGTTTATACCCCCCCCCTCAACCTCCACTTGTATGCAGGCACTAGTATACACTTTCTGTGCAGTGGGATTCAATGTGACCAAATAATATAAACACACATATTCAAGAATATTCCATTGCACAGATGCTGATTCAGTTGACTATTGTCCAAGTAACATTATCTATTTATTTATTTTACATTGGTTGACCGGGTTTGTCTGGCTGAGATGATAGCCCGTTTTGAGTGGAGGACAGGGAGATAATCTCCACAAAAAATTACAATAAAATTGTAAATGAAAATACTATTATAAGCAAAACAGTTAACATTTTCAAGTTGAAAAAAGTAATAGCATAAAAATTATTTACAGAGTTTAAGTTGAGCTGTAATTTAAGATGTGTACAAAAACAGTATACAGAGTTTGTAAGTACAGCCAAGTGTAGTTAGAGTTAGTGAGGATCCTACAGGTAGTAAAGTAAGTAGGAATATTTTAAGACTGAGTGACAGGTAATTACCTAGAAAAAGATGACTAAGACAGCTGACACATAATAGAAATGACCAATGAGAGAAGGGAGTAAGCTATTTAGGAGAGGGAGACAGTTCATGGAGGATGAGTACAGTGGCACGGCCAGCAACTTTTTAGGTAGTCTTTGAGTTGTTTGAGTGTTCTAATTTCCAATGGGAGTTTGTTCCAAGAAATGGTAGGGTGGTAGCTACAGAGGTTTTGACCAATTTTGCTCCTGAGTTTATAGATTTGTAGTAACAATCCAACCATAACTCAGATGTTAAGCATACATGTCTACTAACGCGAGTCAATTACAAGTTGATGAGACAATCATGCTGTTTTACTTTATGTCCTGTAGTAGGCTTCTGATTCAGTCTACTGCTTATGCAGTAACATTTAAAGCCCTGCCATGTCATCTATATTCACATCAAGTTAAATGTTATATAGTGCATGATCTAAACAGAGTTAACATACATTTTTTTTGCCGTAAATCCTATATATGTTGTTTTAATCAGCTCTTGTTTGACAAGGACTAACTATGCAATTATGCCATTTCACACAGCATAGTCAGTGACACTGACTTTCATTTTTTTCTGAGAAAAATACTAGTAAACCTCAAACTTGGACTCTCTGAGAATTGAATAAACACAGGATTTTCACAGAATTTGGCATTTTGACCACAGAACTAATTCACCACAGGATGTATTTCTGCTTATATTTAATATTTATAATATTGTCATCTTGCATTATTGAGTGTTCTGTGCTAAGAATCTGTTGTAATTCTCAGTATAGCTTGATGGCAAAAGAAAATTATAATTAAATCAACATAATGACTGGAAATTACATTTAAAAATCACTGATATATTTCCCAGATTTCATCTCATGAAAACGGAATTTCCTTTTTTAAAAACTAAAAATCAGTATCCCTGCACATATTGATTCATTTGACTGTTAACAGTGTATTACTTGCTGTCCCAATGTGCCTTATGCATGTCCAAGTGTTATTATGTCAGGTCACATTCCTAAGCGTGTTACCCATACCTTCCTTAGTTTGTGCTGAATGCTAAACCAATATAAGGAATAGATTGTTCATTCAGTACATCAGCAACCATTCCTGATCAGTGAAACTATAAGATGCTAGTAAAGCACTCAGTCATTCATAATGCATCCTTTTTTGTACAGTCTACAGATGCTAAGGTTAAACTAATAACTCAATCATACCTTGTAGATGTTCAACCAATTTTACATCAGGACACACATAGTCTAGTGCAAAATAAGCCTTTTGGGTTTAAGGTAGTGTATATTCTGAGCGGATTAAACACTTATAGTTACAGTATGTCCTGTTTAAAATCCCTGGCTCAGAGGGCAATTGTTTGTCCAGGAACTGCTGTCCTATCGACCCATGGAGGTTTTAAGTTAGCCGTACCTTAGATCTAACATTGTCAAAAGAAAAAAAAAACATACTGAAGATCAATCACTCACTCCTGCTATCTTCTGCCACTCTTCTACTCATTTCTTGTAAGACCTGTACTTTCGCTTTCAAAGGCTGTTTCTTTAAAATAGGGGAGGAAGCTCTTTCCTGGTATTTCCTTCTATTTCCTTCTGCTGATTTTCTCATCTCCCTCTGCTTTTCTGTATTCCTCCCTTCGACCACATCTGCTGTATTGTTCACTGACCTTAGCAGTCTCTCCAGTACTGCCTTTGGTTCTGAATATGCATAAGTAGACCCATGTAAAAAAGTTCTAATACTGGGTGGATACAGCATGCTCCACCTCAGCCCCTGCTGTTTACATGTCCTTATCACTTCTATAAAGGCCTCCCCCAAACCTGCCATCTAGTGTATATATATAAAAAGTCTTATTTAATGTTGGCTCTTTGTCCTTCCATCATGTTTCTTTCTAGTCTGACATGTCACTGCAAAAACCCTCTCCTTCAACTCAAAGGTCTGCAGTCTGGCTATGATGCTTCTTGATTTCTCACACCCTTCTTTTCCCAGAGTCTTCATGGTCCTATAGGCCTCTTCTGTTTTCAAGCCCTATAATGGTATTTCTGTCCACTGATGTAGTAACTCTCAATTTGCTTGCTTGTAGTCTCCTCCTTCATATTTTTCTGGTACCCCAGGGCTATTAGTTTGGCTTTAGCCCAATCCAGTCTGGGTCCATTAGCTTCTAAATGCACCTGTAGCTACAGATATTCATCTATCACACCTTGAATGGCTGTAGAATGCTCACTTAAGGTTTATTCTACTTCATGTAGTCTTTCTTCCTGGTAACACAGTTTTTCTTGCAGAGTTTGTTTCATTTTATGAATCTCTTACTGTATCATTTCTAAGGTCACTTACTGTTCCTGGCTGATGACTTTCCCTGCTGTCTTCATTATCTCAGCACTTTAACTGTTTTCTTGTATCTTTTTTCTTACTTTTGTTGGACATCCAGACTCCCTGTAAGTTTTATTATGACTGGGGTTGTCTCACTGTAAACTTTAACATCTTAGTCTCAGAATTAACTGGACTGCTGAGAGGTATATTTTAGGTGCTGCCTAGTAAGTCAGCATACTGAAAGTTCTGTTTTGGTATTACAGTTCTTAATTCCTTCCACTGTGCCATATGTAGCACCAAAATTTGTGGCTAGATTGTGCCTACTCTTGGGAATCCAGGTCATTGACTGGTTACTATGCTCAATTAACAATTCTTGACTGTTCTGTTCAAAGGTAGCCATAACTTTAGTATTATAATCCTTACACCATATGCTTTTTAACTTATTTAACTGTTCATGTTTTTATCTTTTAATAATAGTGTTCTCATGTCTTATTTTGCATTTCTGTTTCATTTTCAGCATTTACCCTTGGGTTCTTTGTTTTAAATTTATGACAGAATCCCTTTTTTCAAGCATATCTTTAGTATCTTGCTAAATTGCTTTATTTTGTGCTTTGGGGACTCTGTAGGAATTTGAAAATCTGAATCTGAAAAGGCTTACTTATTTTAAGCTTGCTATTTATCATTTGCCACTATCACTTCTAAAGTCTTCCGAGATCTCACTAAGGTATCATAAACTTTTCTGATATTAATATAGATACCTCTAGATCAGCTAAATTTAGACCATTTTCCTCAATTGCTTGTTTCAAAATGGAAAGTTCAGCTTCCACTTTAATATGCTGATGTTCGGTTGCCCTTATCCAAGTCTTCCTCTGCAAGTGGTAGCTACAAATAAAAACTGTCTTTAGTTTTATTTTTTCCTCATTCACACATATCTATTTCCTAGGATCTCCATTTTCTTGAGTTTTCAGTTTTAATCTGACAGAAATGAATTTGGGACCCTTAACTAGATTGTCTATCTTTGCTTGTTATAACAGTAGTAAATAATTTTTTACTAAATACATTTTTCTTTTCAATACATATCTACAGATTAGAATTCTCTGCTTTAGGGTGGTCCATTTCAGTTTGACAAAAAGTTCAGAATTTTGCTCAGGCTGTGCATTTCCAAACATCCTAACTTTATTTCTGAAATTGCACCCTTTTAGTCGGAGGTTCCCTCATTGTATTTCCTATAGTCAGCCTTATTTCCTGCTTTGTAACATTTTTATGTTGCCAGTATTTACTGTGCAACTCTTTTCCTTCAAATGGCTCTATTCCTGTGGCTGCTGTGCCATAGCAACTGCATCTACATTTTCTGTATGCAAATCTGCTTCACTATCTGAAGTTTCATTTAAGTGATTTTCTTTCATCAAGTTTCTAATTACATTATTCCTATATATCTATAGTAGTAACTGCCTTGTACTTGGCTCAGTACCTTCCTCATTATTTTCAGCAGTAATGTCTCTATTTTAATATATGGAGTATTCTGATAACTTGTGGGGTTATTTTTACCATTTAACTGTATCCATATGGATTAGTCCCTTAGCAACTTCTACCCAACTCCCTTACTTTCTTTAGATTTGCTATTTCTCTGCATTTGTCAGAAGCACGATTCAGTCTCAACACTCCCCTTTTTCATTCTGAAATTATATTATAATTAGCTGTTTGATTTCTTGTTTGTTAAGGATATCTTTCTGCTGTAAATTAGTCAAACCTTTATCATCTTCCCTACTTCGTGTGCTTTAAACTGCAGAAAATTCTCCCAATAATAATATTATTGGTTAGTATAGGTACTGCTGTTATAAGCTGCATCATTTTTTTTCTAAGATGGTCTGAAACTCTGCAAATGTGATGGGATAGTATTTTTTTGTCTTTCATCACAAATTACCCCTATGTTTTGCTTTGTTGCTCAATATATGCTTGAACACATATGAACTTTTCATTAAAGTGACAATAGTGCCTGAAGCCATTAAACCTTAGTTCCTTGCCTTCTAAAACATTAAGAATTCCACTAATTTAGTCATTGCAAAAATGAAAGAATGCAGATTCTGTTAGGCTTATTATCTGCTCTACAAATTCCATGGTTATTTCTTCCTAGGAATGCATTTCAGACATTTGTAAATTCCTAGCAGTAACACTGTGTCCTGTACTGATATAAATTCTGGTTACATACCCTTTCTTCCCATACCCTTAACAATTTAGCTCGGTACTAGGCATACTGTATTTCAAAGGCAGTGTTAAGTATAAATTAAGTTTGCATGACAGAATGAGTTTTCTCCATGTCATCTTGGACTTGAGGTGTGGTCTCAGCTCCCTCGAAGGTTTGCTTTTAAACTGCTGGTCTCACCACCTTTTTGATGAAGCAGTCCAGCAACTCTTTTTTCTCACAACGAGTACATTTTTCAGTACTTGATTTAATAATTTCTTGCTATTGTTTGTTATGGTGTTCTTTCCCATTATGTGAGGCTCCTAATTGTTTAGGGATTGTTTGCTGTGACATCGATCCATATGTAATTCATTTATACAAGTAGCAGTTGTTTCACCACAGT